>NC_045436.1:113776588-113882733 GCF_002776525.5 Piliocolobus tephrosceles | reverse complement strand
TTTTTTTTTTTTTTTTTTTTTTTTTTTTTTTGAGACGGAGTCTTGCTGTGTCGCCCAGGCTGGAGTGCAGTAGCCCGATCTCGGCTCACTGCAAGCTCCGCCTCCCGGGTTCACGCCATTCTCCCGCCTCAGCCTCCGAGTAGCTGGGACTACAGGCGCCCGCCACCACGCCCGGCTAGTTTTTTGTATTTTTAGTAGAGACGGGGTTTCACCATGTTAGCCAGGATGGTCTCGATCTCCTGACCTCGTGATCCACCCGCCTCGGCCTCCCAAAGTGCTGGGATTACAGGCTTGAGCCACCGCGCCCGGCCCGAACACACCTACTTTTTCAAGTGGCACTGTCCATAAATACTTTAAAAGTATCACAGCCTACAAAGCCTCTTGTTTCCTGAAACGGTTACTCATAAACTATAACTTCTCATGCCTTCTACTCTTGAATGGAAAGGTAATACAAATGAAAAAGAAACCTGGCCAATGGGCAAAGAAACCTGGATGGTTCTAATACCAACAATTTAGATAAAATATTTGGAGAATGCTAATTTTTTATTTTGTTTAAGACAGATTGAAGGGCGGGAACGAAGTCTTATGCCTGTAATCCCAGCACTCTGGGAGGCCGAGGTGAGCGGATCACCTGAGGTCGGGAGTTCGACACCAGCCTAACCAACATGGAGAAACCCTGTCTCTACTAAAAATACAAAATTAGCCAGGCGTGGTGGTGATGCCTGTAATCCCAGCTACTTGGGAGGCTGAGGCAGGAGAATCGCTTGAATCCGGAAGGCAGAGGTTGCGGTGAGCCGCGACCACGCCATTGCACTCCAGCCTGGGCAACAAGAGCGAAACTCCATCTCAAAAAAAAAAAAAAGAAAGAAAGAAAGAAAAAGAAAAGACAGATTGAAATCTTTTATAGATCAAAGAACGAGATAACAGAAGCTTTAAAAAGTACTTATACTTACTGTTTCTTCAATCCGTTCGCATAGAAAGACCCAAAGGTTTTCAACTTGTAAACAAATTTGAGGTGAAATGCATATCACTCGCAGGTCCAAAAGATGCTGCCTAGCAAACTAGCAATTCCAGTGCTGCTGTGATTTCTTCTGCGGACGCAGTCACGAGTCCAGGGCGAAGCAGGCAGGGAGGCAGGTGGGCCTCCGTCCGCCGCAAGCTCACACTTAGGAGGACCACGGGCCGCATGCTGTCGTCGTCAAGGCAACGACCTCACTCTGTCCCCAACCATAGGCACAAAGTCTTGGGAGAGAGATACAGCACAGGTCAGAATGCGTTCACGGTAGGCACCAACGCCTGTGAAGGCCAGGGGCTAGAAAGCAATTAGCTGGGTGAGAGGCAGCACCTCCCAGCTTGTAAGGCGCCCAGTACCTGGAGCCTGGGAACCTGCACCGCTCCAACTACCCCTGGGCCAAGGTGTTGGCCGCGGAGCTGGAAGGGGGCGGTTCCTCACCCGCCCCGAGTGCCCCAAGCCTCCCTTGTTCTGATTGGCCGAGCCGTGTCGTCACGAGCCATGATTGGCTCAGGGCCAACCACCCCGCCCCTTCACCTAGGGCTCGGCCCAGGTTCTGCTCCCTGACACGCAGAGGCCCTGCGTCCCCACACGCCTTGGTTCTCGTCACGAGACGCCTTTCTGCCTTCGCCAGGGGGAGGAGGCGATTGTGATGCCCACGCGAAGGGTAAAGGTGGCGGTTATGTAGGACTGAGAAGACTATGCAAAATGCGATACGGTTTCCCTCACAGCCAAGCTGCTGGGCAGGGGAGGGCCCGGGTTTCCTGAGTCGCGAAGGCGCGGCCTGACCGCGATTCCAAGCTTCCTTTCCGTTCTGGGCGGTGGGGCCAGTGTGAGCCAGGTAGGAGATGACGGTGACAGTCTAGGAGGTGATGATTAGTAGGCGAGGCAAGTGGAAGAAGGTAGCTGATGACAGACCTGATGTTAGGAGGGACCTTGGGGAGGCCAGTCTGGCCACTGAAAGTGAGGGAAAACACTTTGAGATGGAGGAAGGGGAAGAGAGGGAATGAGTGGAATGGGAAAGCGCTGGGATGGCTGGGGATCTGGAGGACACGCACAACACCCGCGTATGGCAGCCAAATGGGGTGGAGTTAGGGCTTGCGATAAAACTTGCCTTAAATGCAAAAATGCAGCTCAATCCATGACTGAGCAAGACTGGTAGGTCAGAATCATGCACAGGCTTAAATCACACAGGAACAGAGCTTTCCCTATTTTCAGGGGATCTGAGGCAGCGAGGAGGCCATAAGGCCAGTAAAATAACACTTTCAATCATGATAACTAAACATTTCGTGATCATTTTGGTCTCTAAACTACTTTGATTTAGGGAATAGAGTGTTTCTGGATAGCAGACAAATGTCTACCATATACCCTAGTCAATATTAAGGTATTAATAATTAATGTTAAGGTATTGATTCCTTCTTGTACATTAAGAAATAGACATTCTTTTTATAGTCTTTTGTGAGTTTGGTTAGTTTGCATTAATCTCCCAGTGGTTAATTACCTTGGCCAAACTGCTTCAAATCTAGTTCCTGAACCTGTAATATTGAGAACCGGACCTGAGGTCTAGTTATGTCTTTGAATAGAATTATTTGGTCAATTCAAGATGTGAGTCTTAATGTAGCAATTAGCTCTATTCTTAGCTGTGACCAAGTTGTGAGAAACCTTGTCCCATTTTGGTACCTCTATAGCCTATAAGAGACTCTGATGAACTTCTTTTGTATGGGGGTAGATCCAATTTTGTTGGGCCTGAGGCTCAAAAACAAGAGTGCAAAACTATTTTACTTTTGCAATTTTATAATCATATGCAACCATATAACATTTTAAGGCCCCTTCATGCAAGAGGCCTAGAAGCTTAAATGATCCATTCATACCTCACAGGGAACCAAAGGATAAAGACTGAAAATACTGGATTTGGCAAACAAGTGATGCTTTAGAAAACAATTTCAGCCAGACGGGGTGGCTCATGCCTGTAATCCCAGCACTTTGGGAGGCCGAGGCGGGCGGATCACCTGAGGTCAGGAGTTTGAGACCAGCCAGGCCAACATGGTGAAACCCCGTCTCTACTAAAAATACAAAAATTAGCTGGGCATGGTTGTGGGCGCCTGTAATCCCAGCTACTTGGGAGGCTGAGGTAGCTTGATTCCCCGAGAGGCGGAGGTTGCAGTGAGCCAAGATTGCACCACTGCACACCAGCCTGGGCGACACAGTGAGACTTTGTCTCAAAAAAATAAAAAGAAATAAAAAGAAAACAATTTCAGTAAGAACTGAGTTTGAAAGCCAGTTGTAGAGCACAGAGGATATTAAAGACTTACACATTCTGGCCATCTACAGGATTGTTATAGAGAAGGTATTATGTAGGAACAGGATTGTGTTACTATTTTTTCTTTCTTTCTTTCTTTTTCTGAGGCAGAGTCTTGCTCTGTTGCCCAGGCTGGAGTGCAGCAGCACGATCTCGGCTCACTGCAACCTCCGCTTCCCAAGTTTAAGCCATTCTTCTGTCTCAGCCTCCCAGGTAACTGGGATTACAGGCACCCACCACTATGCCCAGCTAATTTTTTTCTATTTTTAGTAGAGAGAGGGTTTCGCCATGTTGACCCAACTGGTCTTGAATTCCTGACCTCAGTTGATCCGCCCGCCTCAGCCTCCCAAAGTGCTGGGATTAGAGGCGTGACCCATCGCACCCGGCCTATTTTTTCTTTTTAAAGCGGTAAATATTTATAGGGAAAAAAGAGTGGAGAGAGACCTTAAAGAGGGAAGAAATGCAATAATTAACGAAAAACCAAGGAGCGGTACTGAAGAGTAGGTAATACTGTATGAGAAGGGGTTAGGCTTGAAGAGGTTTAGAGAAAATGGAAAAAACTGAGAAAAGTGTAGAGCATACACTGTGGGCCCAGGTCATCTCAGTAAAAGAACTTTATTTTTGGATAAAAAGGTAATGGTGAGATAGAAGTTTAAGGATTTGAGAGCAGAAATACGTTAGAATAGTTACGAAGTCATTTTGATATAAAAGGAACACAAAATAGTAAAAATGTGCTCACTTGAGCCTGGACACCATGAATTTACAGTGAACCAACTGACACTGGTGCCCAGAATTGGGCAACCCCAAAGGAAAGAATGGAGAAAATAGATGGTATATAAGCCGCCTCTTTTAGAGAACTGATAATGCAACAAGATTAAACAAAGGAGTTAAGGAATTTCAGAACAAGGATCACTGAGAAAAAGGAATCAAAGATGCTGGAGAAAATACCACTAAAATTGCTTGCCATGGGCTCCTGCTAGATAGGAAGATAAATTTTGACAGCAGTTAGCTAATAAACTGAAAACAAGCCAGGCACAGTGGCTCACACCTGTAATCCCAGCACTTTGGGAGGCCGAGGCGGGTGGACCACAAGGTCAGGAGTTTGAGACCATTCTGGCTAACATGGGGAAACCCCATCTCTACTAAAAATACAAAAAAATTAGCCAGGCGTGGTGGCAGACGCCAGCTACTTGGGAGGCTGAGACAGGAGAATGGTGTGAACCCGGGAGGGGGAGCTTGCAGTGAGCCCAGATCGCGCCACTCCACTCCAGCCTGGGGGACAGGGCAAGACTTTGTCTCAAAAATAAATAAATAAATAAACTGAAAACAGAGGCACCAAGGGTCTGGAAGTCATCATAGGCATGAAGAGTAAGTTTAAGAATAAGTTTAAAGGAGCAATATAGGAGGAAAAAGTTATCAGAGAAAGCAGTTTGTGTATTCCAGTTGTTGGAAATGGCACAGGATGATCAGTTCTAAAGGGTGGAGTATTTGGCTGTTTCTTGGGTAGCTGAAGTTGAGTGGAAAATGTCATTGAGTTCAAAGAAACTTGAGATCACAGTATGAAAAGTTCATTAACATGAACGACCCAAGTAGGACTATAGTGGAAGAGGCTGAGAAAGACATGATTCACTGAAGAAAGTGAAAATGTTCCAAAAATCTAAAGAAAACAGTATACGAGTGCATGAGGTGGATGTCAAGAGAGGACAGCTCGAGAGATGGCAATAGCAGTGAAATAAATGTGAAATAGATTAAGGACCATATGACCCAGCAATTCCACTTCCAGGTATTATAAGATAAATAAAAACATGTTCACATAAAAACTTACACACAAATGCTCACAACAGCATTATTAATAGCCAAAAAAAAAAAAAAATAGAAAAAACCCAAATGTCCGTCAGCTGAGGAATAAAATGTGGTGTATTCAACTTAATGGAATATTACTTAACCATAAAAGGAAGTGCTGATACATGATGGATGAATCTTGAAAACACTATGCCAAGGGAAAGAAGCCAGACACAAAAAGGCACATATTATACCAAGTGTCCAGCCTAGGCAAATCCATAGAAACAGAAAGTACATTAGTGGTTACCAGGGGCTGTGGTTAGATGGGAATGGAAAGTGACTACAGATAGGTATGAGATTTATTTTTGGGGTGATGAAAATGTTCTGGAATTAGGTAGTGGTGATGGTTATATAACCTTGTGAATATATGAAAAACCACTGAATTGTACACTGAAAAGGGTGAATTTTATGTAATTTGTATCTCAACTTAAAAATAATAGACTAGAGGGGGATTAGAAATTATAGCCTGCCCAGAAGTATTTTCCAATGAATTTATATATTTTAGTTTAGCGTAGACCCATTCTTCCTCACATTAGCAATCATCTCTTAAATTGCTGTCCACAACAATCATTTTCTACATATCTTGACATCCAAAAAACAATGTGCTTGGGCCATTTTCTTTCCCATCCCCAACTAGTCCCACCAAAAAGTCACTCACTTAAGCTCCATGAGATCCTGACTGATGAGGTTTTGGCATCACCTCAATTGAGTCATCAAATGAAAGGGCCGTAAAATCTTTAGACTACAAAAGGTTCTTCATTATCAGTATATTATAGAACATGCAACAATGAATACATTTCCCCATTCTATTAAGAAAATGGACTGACTCATTTTGAAGTTTTAAGTTTTTTTGATGAGAGGACATTTGCTAAACCTAGCAGTTTAATGACTTGATTACTACATTAAAAGATTATGAAGACAACTAGATTTGAAAACCTAAAGTATAAGGTGCCACTTATTTTGCCAAATTCAACATATACCACACCTTGCCGTATCAGCCACCAGCATCTATACCATAATGGTTGTGAACATAGGAATCCATTCCTCAAATATTAAAAATAGTATATATTCTTTCCTACTTAGTTAACCATGGTAATAAATAAAATAGTATACCTTCTGGTTGTTTGCACTATAAGTAACATGCCTCTTATTACCCTCCCTTACTTTTCATTTCCTTCTAGCCTCACCCCATTCCTCTGTTCATCCTCCTCATAGCAAAACTACAGAAAAAGTTGGTGTTCATTAGTTCAATTTCTGATAATCCAGTCCTCTCTTGGGCTTCATCCTTATTACTTCTTTGAAATAGTTCTTACCAAAGTCACTATGGCCTACATACTGCCAAAGACATCTGTAGTGGAGCTTACTAGCTACTCACAATAAGCTGATTTCTCTTTTGCCTGTACGCATGGCTTATTTTTTGCAACCTCCATGAAGTTGGGAATGGCTATGTGATTGAATTCAAGCCAATGGAATATGAGATGTGCACATTCCTATTCCTGGCCCATAAAAATCTAGCACTCATGATCCTCCATGCTCTTTTTCCCTTTCAGTTAGCTATAGTAGAGATGATTCCGTAATCTTGGAGCCACCTATTGAAGTTGGTAGAGCCTTCATTCACCTGTTTTTCTAAATAGCTACATGGGAGGAGGGCCAGACCACTGGCCTTTTCACTGCCACTCTAATACGTTTTCCAGGAAGCAGGGAAAAAAAACTATTTTATCTAAGCCATTAGACATTTTGGGATCTATTTATTATAGCAGTTAGCCCACTCTAATTCACTTCCTATTTTATTTGAACTTTCAGCAGCATTTGACACAACTGTCTATCCTTTTCTTCTGATAAACTCTTGAAACTTGGCTTCCCATGACACCAACACTTATCATATTTTGTCTCATTGTTTTCTTTGTATGCTCCTCTCCTGCACTATAATCCTAAGTTTTGGAAGTATCTGAGGTCTCATTCGTCAGCCTCATCTCTTCTATACATACTCTTCTTAAGTGATCTCATCTAATCCAAAGGCTGCAAAGATCTATTTGCACCACTCACAGCACAGACTTCTCAGAACTCCAGAATCACACATTTAATTGCCTGACATTTCTTCTTGGATATCCAATTGGCATGTGAAACTTAACATGGCTAAAACAGAACTGTTGATTTCCCCTCCACAATCCACTTCTCTTTCCCTATGTGAGTACCATAGCCGTCCATCCAAGGTGCCCCCAAATCCTATGAGTCAACCTTGAGTCTTCCCTCCCTCACATTCAAAATCCAATCCCTAAGCAACTTTATAGGTTCTACCTCAAAAACATATCTCATTAACTGACCACTAACCACCATCTCCACTGCTACAACCCTTATCCAAGCTACTATCACCTGTCACCTGACAGTTCTTCCTAATTCAGATCACATCAATATTCAGATCCCTACAATCCCGAGTAAAATTCAAAATACAAGACCACCCTCAATTTAGCTCTTCCTACCTCTTAATATCTACCTATTAATATCATCTGCATTATCACTAGAGCCATACTGGCCTTCTTATTGCCCTTTAAGATACCAAACTCCTTCCAAAAACAGGGCCTCCGTATTTTCACTTGGAACGCTTTACCCCTGGATTTACTCAAGGCCGTCTTCTCTTCAAATCTTAGGTATACCTCTTTTCATTACCATCCTGGGTAGAACAGCCCCATCTCCGGTCACTATTCTCCTGTATTAGTTCTACCCCAATTAGCCATGTGGTCTTGAACAAATAGCTAGCCCTTTGTGCCTGAGTTAACCCTTCTGTAAATCGTACTACTCTCATAGGATTACCATTAGGATTAAATAGGTTGTATTCTGCTCAGGACAAATCAGAACTGAAATTAACATGCTTGCTGCCTCTCTCCCTCAAAATACAAATTTCCTAAAGGTAGGTTGCATCTGCTGTACTGCCAGCCAGCATCTAGGCAAGTTTCTGGCACATATTCAGTGCCAATATTCATTAATGGCTATATAAGTTCTTCTCACATCTTTCACATATATGTGTTACTTTATTATTTGTGCCTGCCTTGAAACACCATTCTAAGTCATTCCAAGTCACCTTCCAATGAAATGTCTCACATCTGCTTTCTATTCCAAAAAGCTCATCACTGTGTCAGGCAGTTTTTTTGTTTGTTTTTAACTTCTCCAAGCTTTAGTGCACCTCTTAAAAAACTTTTAAAGAGGATTATCAGAATAAAAGGTATAATGTATATAAAATGACAGGTCATCAAAAAATATTCCCTTTTTCATAGACACAGTATTCAACATCTATCAACTTCTGTTCCAAGTCCCCACTCTGCCTTATTAATTAATGCTGTGCTTCCTCAATATAATTCCTGATGAAGGGATCCTTAATTTTAGGCCTGCTAGTGCTCCAGACTGAGTTTACAATTTTCTAAAATAAAGCCAGGATAAAAATGCATTCCATTCAAAGTTTACATTCCTGGTGTTTAAAACCCCTTTTCTAAAATTTAATGACTCATTCTGAAGTTGATTTTATAGCCCTTTAATTTTGAGACAGGGTTTCACTCTGTTTTCCGGACTGGAATGCAAGTGGTGTGAACATGGCTCACTGCAGCCTTGACCTCCTGGGCTCAAGCGATCCTCCCACATCAGCCCCTTAGTAGCTGAGACTACAGGCATGTGCTAACATGCTTGGTTAATTTATTTTTTGTGGAGACCAGGTCTTGCCATGTTTCCCAGGCTGGTCTTGAATTCCTGTGCTCAAGTGATCTTGCTTCTTCAGCCTCCCAATGTGCTAAGATTACAAGTGTGAGCCGCCACACCCAGCCTGTGTCACCCTTTAAAGCAGATCGACACTTTGATAATTCATCATTCAAATTGTCTCATACTATAGTATCCTGAGCCTCCATATCTGTGGCTGTAAACAAGTAGACTTAGCTTGCTTAAATCAGATGCTATTTCTCCCTCAGATATAATAGTCGTAGACTATAACAGCTTACCAGTTCTGCTTCCATTCTTGTGATTATACCACCTATTTTCAGTACAGCATATTTCATCACTCTGATGCTTTCTTCTTTAATGGCTTCCTAAGGCAATTAGAAAAAAAATCCAAATAAACTCCTTACCCTGGCTTACGAGCTTGAGAGAATCCTGTCTTCTACCTCACCTCTTACCACTTTGCCACTCCTTGACTCACTCCATCCAACCTCTTCCAGTTACCCTCCAAGCTATTCCAGTTTTACAGACTGCATTAGCTAGTCCTTTTGGTGGTGTGTCCCTGCATTAAATGTCAACTCTAGAACAGGTGACTGGGGAACACCTGCCTCAAGTTGCCACTGAGAGGCTTTGTATTATCTTAATGTTCTACATCACATTTACAACTACTTCTCCATTATCAAGTAACTACTCTCTGGGAGACCAATGGCCTATTCATTCATGTATCCTTAACATCAATAATAGGTCCTAGTGCACAGAGGTGCTTAATAAACATTGTTCAGGCTGGGCACGGTGGCTCACTCCTGTAATCCCAACACTTTGAGAGGCTGAGGTGGGCGGATCACCTGAGGTCGGAAGTTTGAGACCAGGCTGACCAACATGGAGAAACCCCGTCTCCACTAAAAATGCAAAATTAGCCGGGCATGGTGGTGCATGCCTGTAATCCCAGCTACTCAGGAGGCTGAGGCGGGAGAATCACTTGAACCCAGGAGGTGGATGTTGCGGTGAGCCAAGATCGCGCCATTGCACTCCAGCCTGGGCAACAAAGAGCGAAACTCCGTCTCAAAAAAATAAATAAAAAATAAAAAAAAGAGTAAATATTGTTCAATGGTTGGTCTTCACTAAAACAATGAACTATATAAAACAGAAATATCTGAAGAAAAAAATACGTACGCCAAGTCATTCATAGGAACCATGTATGGGCTGCATTATGGGAGCTCATTATTTTGGATCATCTGTATTTTCCATAATGTGCACAGCATGTATTTGTTTTTAATTGTGGTAAAATACACATATTTCATATATTATTTTCAAAATAAAAAGGACATAAGTCAAGGGAGCCAAACACAATGTACGAAGTAACACTCCTAGCTAGACTGATCTTTTCAAGTCTTACATCAAAATCCCATAAAGCATTTCTCTAGCACTCCTGTCCCTCCTTTAACGATTTTTTCCCCCTCTTGTGTTCCTATCCTTCACATTTTATTTCTCCAATTATTCAAGTGAGGAACTTGAGATTCTTTGATACTACCCTTTTTCTCACCAAGACCTGGGCATATTACCTTCAAATATTCCAAATGCATCAACTTTAGATTTCTAGCACTGCCACTCTAGTCTAAGCTATAATAGCTCTTGACTGAAATATTGCAACATCCCTTTACCTGGTTTACTCCAATACATCATTATTGAACTCCTTCAATTTGTTTACTCTGCAGCAAGAGACATTTCAAAATAGAAATCCTGTCACTAATTACCTTCCCCCTACACCTACCTACCTGCCAAAAATCACCAACTTCCCCATTGCAGTTGGTTGGGATAAAGACCAACCTCTGTTAGGCCAACTAGACTCTTTACTGCCTGACCCCTAGCTATTCTTCTAAACAGGCACCTACTCAATTTCCCCATAGGGCTTCTTCAGGGGCCTTTTTAACTTAAGAGTGGGAATCTTATGTAATCATTTCTTTTTTCTTTTTTTTCCCTTTTTTGAGATGGAGTGTCACTCTTGTTGCCCAGGCTGGAGTGCAATGGTGCAATCTCGGCTCGCTGCAACCTCCGCCTCCCAGGTTCAAGCAATTCTTCTGTCTCAGCCTCCCGAGTAGCTGGGATTACACGCATGTGCCACCATGCCTGGTTAATTTTTTGTATCCTTAGTAGAGACAGGGTTTCACCATGTTGGTCAGGATGGTCTCAAACTCCTGACCTCAGGTGATCTGCCCACCTCGGCCTCCCAGAGTGCTGGGATTACAGGAGTGAGCCATTAGGTACTACTAATCATTTCTTAGTAGTACCTAGAACAGTGCTTGGTATTTTGAAATTCAATGGCTAATGAATGAACTGAGCCAGTGGAAGTTAGAATAACATGAACAGGTCTTGTGGCAGGGAAAATGGACAATAAAGGAGGAGGGAGACAAAGTATGGAATGGAAAAGATGAGACTTCAAACATTTCTAGGCTGATTAAATCAGAAAATGAGATGTTCATCATCAGAGCCAGGTATACACAGGTTAAGTTGCATAGGAAAAAAAAAATACACTGTTTTGGACTTACCAATTTTGAATTATCAAAAGGGAACTAGCCAAAAGGATATTTAAAAAGACATGTCTAGAATGCAGGGTAGGTAGACAGCAGAAATGCAATTGAGTCAATAACAGCTAACACTGGCCAGGGGCGGTGGCTCACGCCTATAATCCCAGCACTTTGGGAGGCCAAGGTGGGTGGATCACCTGAGGTCAGGAGTTTAAGACCAGCCTGGCGAACATGGTGAAACCCTGTCTCTACTAAAAATACAAAAATTAGCAGGGCGTGGTGGCAGGCACCTGTAATCTCAGCCACTTGGGAGGCTGTGGCAGGAGAATTGCTGGAATCTGGGAGGCAGACGTTGCAGTGAGCCAAGATTGCGCTATTGCACTCCAGCCTAGGGCAACAACAAGACTCCATCTCAAAAAAACAAAACACAAAAAAACAGCTAACATCAGTGACATTTTAAGTGCTTTACATGTTAACTCTGTGAGTTCTCACAATCACCCATCCCATTTCACAAATGAGGGGACAAGCACAGAAAAACGCTTACCATTGAATGATGGAGCTGCCATCCAAGCCCAGGCTGTCTCCAAAGTTCTGCTCTTGATTATCATATAGTATATGGAATTTACTAAGTGGATAATATATTGAAGCCAATGTAGTGCCTGGCCTAAATAAAACAACTCAGAGAAATTTTGTGGGGAAAATAGACAAGGGACAGAAGGAACTAGTAGGGTATGGTGACAATAGAAAAACAGGGGCAGTGAGGCTGGGCATGGTGGCTCACGCCTATAATCCCAGCACTTTGGGAGGCCCAGGCGGGTGGATCACGTGAAGTTCGGAGTTCGAGATCAGCCTGGTCAACATGGTGAAACCCCGTCTGTACTAAAAATACCAAATTAGCTGGGCGTGGTGGCAGGCGCCTGTAATCCCAGCCACTCAGGAGGCTGAGGCAGGAGAATCACTTGAACCCGGGAGGCGGAGGTTGTGGTGAGCCGAAATCAAGTCACTGCACTCCAGCCTGGGCAGTAAGAGTGAGACTCTGTCTCAACAACGACAAAAAAAAAAAACAGGAGCAGTTAAAGGAATATTAATGTCACAAAAGTGAATGCATTTCAAGGAGGCAGCCAGCTTTATCAACCTTTCAGAGGTCAGCTGGGTGTGGTGGCTCATGCCCCGTAATCCCAGCACTTTGGGAGGCTGAGCGGGGCGGATCACGAGGTCAGATCGAGACCATCCTGGCTAACACGGTGAAACCCTGTCTCTACTAAAAACACAAAAACTTAGCCTGGCATGGTGGCAGACGCCTGTAGTCCCAGCTACTTGGGAGGTGAGGCAGAATTGCTTGAACCTGGGAGGTGGAGGTTGCAGTGAGTTGAGATCGTGCCACTGCACTCCAGCCTGGGTTGACAGAGCAACACTCCGTCTCAAAAAAAAAAAAAAACAAAAAACAAAAAAACTTTAGAGGTCAAAGACAAAGATCAGTTAATTTCGTAATTAACAGAAGGCTAGTAATGTTTCTGTTAATGCGTATTTCTGAATCTGCACTTACAGTATTTTGCCCAACATTTGATGCTAAAAAGACTTTTGAAAAATTTCATATATCCTAGACTTCTTATATTTCTGAAGCATGTGAAACATGAGTACATGTACTACATAAACAGATTAGTAGACTTTAGTCCTTATCAAAAACTGCCAGAAACTTCTTTAGGAATAATGTGCAAATTATTTTCTATATGAATGTACTTAAATCACAAATTTCTTTCGTGACTTAAATTGTTTGTCCAGTAATTTTACATAAGAGCACTGGCATCAAACTGATCAAAAAGTCTTAACTAGGAAGTCTTATAACACTTATAAGGGTCTCTATTGATCTGCAGCTAAAATATATATTATGATGAGCAACTCAACCTCTTGAGTGGCTGTTTTCAGATATGTTGTTCCATAGAAATTCCCAGGACCAACTACTAATTTGCTCTTTCAAATTTGAACCTATTTTCAGCAGTGTGGGATGCACATTTTATCCCCTTTAAAAAATGTTTTTCCATAGTCAGAGTTAGATAAATTATTACATTATAATTAGAAGTCAGTTTACAAAAGGTTTAAGTCTTCCTTCCCCGTAAGATGAAGCAATGGTTATTCTGGTTTCTTCCCAGTACAAGTTTGCGAAGACTGATTTAGAAATCTTAAAGTGTTATTAACAGTAGATAAAATTCAACTATATCATCCCCTTTAGGAAGGAAAAGGTTCAAGTTCTGAAATTACACATGCCTTAGGACCTCATTTTTCATTGAAAGCATGACTATATATGGCTAATGAGTACATCAATATTTTTGTAGAGCTTGATAAATTCAATCTGCTCATCCCTTCTTTTCTCCTTTCTTGTAAGATGCAAGGCAGAAATACTTCAGAAAATCCAAGGTTGTAATCTGCTTCAGATCATTCTCATCATTCTTACTACTTATTATTCTAACATTCAACATGTATACCAGCTGTCTAACTGGATTGGGATAGATTTCTTAGAATGGTCAAGTGTTACTTAAATGTTTTACCTTTTTTATATATCAAATTTCACATATAAGAAATTGTTCTAAAACCCAACTGCTTATTATTCCCACTTAGTCTGTATGAAATGCAACTGGGAGAAAACATTTGGGAACAACAAAAACTATAAATTAGGGACATAGATAAATGCTGCAGACATCAGTAGTTTATTGTTTGTTTAGTCCAAACACATTCAATATGGAAACTCAAAGAATACTTTCCACCTGAAACAATTAAACTAGATTCTACTAGCATATAATGCTTAACACATTACAGCAATAAAGATGGTAATCCATTGTTTTCTATACCTACTAAAGCCAAGATGGTAAAGCCAATTTGGTTGCAATAGTGTCATAAGGATAGAATATTACCATCAAAAAATAAAACAAAATCAGCAAATAACAGTAATGGTAGATGAATATTTTTACTGTTTCACTGAAAAGAGGACAAAATGTTGAAAGTCCACAGTACTGCAGGTGAACAATCACCATGTAAACTTCTCCATATGATGTTTTAATGTTTTATTCATGGTATGTAAAGACTGAGGCTGAATGGCTCTTTGCTCTACTTTTCTATTATTACACTTAACATTTGTCATTACTTTTGGTGCCAGAACAGTTTTCATGGATGGCAGGGCAATATCCTGAATTGGAAATTATATATATGTACATATATATACAAGTATATATATGTGTGTGTGTGTATACATATATAAACAAATAGAAGAAAATATGCTTGGGGGAAAAAAAAACAATGACAATAAAACAACTGCTTCTTTAAAAGTAGTATTAATAAAGGCTTCAAAACTCCAAAGTAATTTTCTGGTAAGAACTTCAAGTACTATACATCAGAAAGTATAAAACTGTTTCAAACAGAAAAAAAAAAAAAAATTTCCTTAGGCCCCCCAAAAATGGAAACTATGAAAACCTGTGTCCCCAAAATATATGCAATAGTGCAAGACTTTCCCTCCAACATGGAAGACCTCTTTCAAAGGGGGAAAAAGGGACAGATTTTACTCATATTGCCCAGTACATGAAAAACAAAATACAGGTATCATTTGCTAGTTTACTAAAGAGCAAACAGTTGCCTAATTCAGAACCAATTTGCTACTATGTCAAGTGCATATCTTGTCTGTTTTACAAAGATAGAATGGAGAAGTCTTCCATGCTAACGAGCAGCTTTAAGTGGTCACACTTATTTACCCCACTCCTGCCTGAAACATCAGAAACTGGTATGTACTGATTGCTCCAAGCACAAAATTGGATAAGCTTTGCCATACTTGTGGTTTACTGGAACTTGCTATAAAGACAGACAATAATCCAGCAGCTACAAACTCTGCTCACAGAATTGTTTAAAGATTCATGTAAAAATAAAAGATGTCGTCCCAGACTTAAATTCAGGAGCCACTCGGGTGCTGACATCAGTTCAAGAATTGTGCAAAATGAATGACAGTTCCCTGCCCCCCCCAAATAGAAAATGCAAACACTTAAAGAGCTGCTGTTCTTTTCTCCGAAAATTGCAGTATCCTCACTTCAGGCTTACTTGCCATTTATGGAATCTGACTGCTTTTAAAATGTCACTAAAAATGTACGTCAAGTTGACTGACTTTTCCAAGCCCTGAAGTGATACGTTTCAAGGTCCACATTTGAGCTAAGAGAAAAGTCAACTAGAGACTTACTCAAATAACCGACTTCCTCCTTCCCTCTCCCCACAAACACACAAGACTCCCTCCCTCCCACAGATAACACAAAGTTGTTAACTGAAGAACAAGATAAATAATATGCTAGTCCATTTTACTGATTTTAAAGATACTGCAATTTTTATACATTTCGATGATTTTCCAACATTTTGCAGCTGTTTGGCTTTGCAGCACAGCAATTCATACACTATACTGTACAAAATTACCAGCAAGACTGGAATGATGTATTAATAGAAGGCACCATCATGCTTATTACATTACCAGAGAACAAAAATACAGTAAAGACAATTTTCACTGTACACAGCTTAAAGAAAGGAAAAAAGGGGAGGAGGAGTGTGTTGAGCAGCCAGCCATCCCTGTACTGAAGAGGGGCAGGTAGAAAAATCTTAGATATGGAGCTACTAAATCTGGTCTAATGGTCAAGACCATCGCATTTGAAGTTCTAATTTTTGTTATTTAGTTCATAACTAAAATGACTTCCTTCTGGAATATACTTGTAGTCTTGTTAAGGTTTATGTGTACACACGCTGGTCACAGCAAGCAGATAAAATGCCCTCATCATTTCACAAGCTATTCTCTACCGGAAAAGAAGATGAAAGATTTTTTCCCTGTTGCCTCCTGTTGCAGATGTCAATGTTAATGAGTTCAGAATACCCATGAGTACATTTTGATGAGTGCATAACAAGTTTCTGTTGGTTTGTATTTTTGGGGGGAGCCAAGAAAAAAGGCAAGATTCTCCAATTGCACAAATTGCACTATGTGTTCCCAACATTAACAGGCAGAAACAGTAACACTTAAACAAAATGTGCAGCAGAAGATTTTTTTTTGACTCAAAGGACCTGAATTCAGTGGGCATGTCCTTTTAAGTTCACTTTGTCGTAGATAGTTTAAGATATGGTCATTTCTCAGTCCTTAATTCTCCAAGTCTAGATTTATAAATTAACAATGTGAATCCTGTTGTGAAATTGGGGAAATAATGTCCACCTCAATTTAACTGATAACCAAAAGATGCTTTTCACATCAAAGAAATGATCAAAAAGGCTGTGTCACATTCCAAAGCCAAAAAAAAAATTAACAAGAATGCAAACACGATGAATAATGTACCACTGCCAAGACTTTGCCAACAGTGGAGCTTCAGCGACGCTGTCCTGTGAAGCGGCCTTCCATTTGCCCGGTTCCTCTTCCAGAGCCAAGTTTCTGTGCCATGCCACCCCTTGGAGGAGGTCCTCTTCCATCACGATCACGCATCATTCCACCACCCACAATTCCACGTGGACCACCAGGACCTCGATCATTGCGCCTAATATCCCTGCGATCATCACCACCACCTCTGGTTTCTCGCTCTCTTGCAGCTCTTGTTTTTTTCTCTTCAACATTTAAACGTACTTCCCCTCGAAACATAATTGGCTTTATAAAAGAGGAGAAAAATATTTACATGGGCAGGTTAGACAGCAATAGAAATGTATTACTTTGAACAGGTAAGTTAGAGAAACATAAGGAACAAAACACTTTTACAAGCCCCCCGCCCCCAGAAACAGGGTCTCAGCTGTCACCCAGGCTGGTGACAGCCAGCGGCACAAGCATGGCTCACTGCAGCCTTGACATCCTGGGCTCAAGTGATCCTCCCACCTCAGCCACCTGAGTAGCTGGGATTATAGGTGTCCACCACCATGGCCGACTATTTTTGTTTTTTTAAAGACAATGTCTCACTGTTGCCCAGGCTGGTCTTGAACTCTCCTGAGCTCAAGCAATCCTCCTGCCTTAACCTCCCAAAGTGCTGGGATTACAAGTGTGAGTCACTATACCCAGCCAAAATTCTTAACATGCAATCTTTCCCACCTTCTTCAGCAAAGCAAATAACAAAATTTAAAATGATCCACAAACTGCTAACAAACCTTTCTCTTTGCATAAATACCATTTAATAACTATTTTTAGCTTTATTATTAAAAGATTTTCTATGGTTTTTAAATACCCCAAATTAATATATACAACGAAATAATAAAGTCTTGAATTATGCCCTTTAAATCACTTACTTTCGCAATTAAGATTCTCTGAACTGGTTCAGAGTCATCAAAAACCACAAAACCAAAATTTGGAAGCTTTCCCCCAACACCCTTGGTATTGATGCGAAGTTCCACAACGTTTCCAAAACCTGTGAAAATATACATTACATCAAGGGTTAAATATTTTTTAACAGAATACCTTGATGGCTCAAACTGTTCAGGATGAATAATCTTAATCTCCCTGATCCATTTTAAAATAAAACTCGCAAGCTTCTACACACAGTGATAGCCGACGTATTTACTCAAGCAGGCAATCACCTAAGATACCAAGTAGCCTGCCTGCCTGTTGTGTTACCTTTCTGCATCTTTATTAGTCCTTTCATAAGTAAACTGCATAACTCTGGAAAGACAATGTATTTTCTCCTAATACATTGACCCATTTGCCAAATGAATTCTTTATCTCTGAATTTATGACTGATTTATCCAGCTGTTTCTTCTAAACACTATCGAGCCAGGCGAAATCAACACTAAGCAGTCACTGAGAAACATCTGAGATAGTCTACTCCCTTCTGCACAATTAAGGTGAGTCTGGTAGCTGGAGACAGTATAAACAGAGAAACATTTTTTAAAAATAGTTATTAAAAAAGCTCCATATGCCTCTTAATTTAAAATAATTTAAAAACTTCTACAGCAAAATAAATCACTTACTCATGAAGAATTCTTTTAGTTCATTTTCATCAATATCATGTGGCAAGTTACCAACAAAAAGTTGATGACTATCTGGATAGCGAATTATTCTACGGTTGTCAGAGTCATTCTGTTCCATATCTCCTCTGCCTGAGAACAGAAATAGAGCAGATATTAAAGTTTACAATATCATAAAAACTACTTCAACAGAATGAATGTAAAAATCACTTAATATTGATATTCCTGTTTTAGTTTAATAAGACTAGGTGAGCTTCTTGAAAAAGAGGCAAAACTACTTATTACTAGTAGATTAGAAAACAGCATGACACTAAAATGTAAAGTGAGGACAATGACTAGGTCGCTAAAATAGCTTCTTCTAGATCTACTGGATTATACAAAAATCAAATACCAGTACAGGTATTCCTCCTTAACCAAACTGTTGCCATCACCCAGGAACCAAGCAGATTTCAGACAGTGAGGTACAGCTCTACTAAATATTTGCTTAGTCTTTTGAAATTCAAAATTCTTTGACTGTATGACATTACAGCAAATCAGTAAATTTTAACAGCAATTATCACATTTATGTAGTCTATACATATTAGTGTATGTATATGTATATAGATATACATAAAATCTTACTTGATTCTCTCAGTAACACAAGGAACACAGTGAGGAAAACAGGCAATACAAGAATAATTTGTGTAATATTTGACATCAAAGAAGCTCAGAATTTAAGGGTCTCTCTCCAGATCCTAAGTTTAATCAGTGACAAATTTAGGACTTCTAGTTCAGTAACGTATCACTTTAAAAAAAAAAATTAACATTGTAAATGTGATATAAACTATCTCCATCTCTCCCATCTCCTCCCCAAAGCAATCTAAACATTCTCACAGAGTTCAAATAAAAGTATTACATGTATAGCTAACAATGTAAACAAGTCAAAAATCATGGCAACTTACTTAATACCTAAGAATCAAAATGTGCTTACTGTTTATCTGTGAAGGGATAGGAGTGTTGAGAGAGTAGGTTATTGGCAACTTGGTTTTGAACTCTTAAAACCAGTGACTAGGCCAGGCGCAGTGGCTCACGCCTGTAATCCCAGCACTTTGGGAGGCCGAGGCGGGTGGATAACCTGAGGTCGGGAGTTCGAGACCAGCCTGACCCAACAACATGGAGAAACTCCATCTCTACTAAAAATACAAAATTAGCTGGGCCTGGTGGCACATGCCTATAATCCCAGCTACTAGGGAGGCTGAGAAAGGAGAATTGCTTGAACCTGGGAGGCAGAGGTTGCAATGAGCCAAGATGGTGCCATTGCACTCCAGCATGGGCAACAAAGAGTGAAACTCCGTCTCAAAAAAAAAAAAAAAGACTTGTTAACATCTTTTACACCTTCAAAATATGTCACCATGGCATGTCAACCAATCCTCCCTAAAAATTGGTTATTCGGCCCCAGACACTATTTTAGTGGATTGCTCATATCACATCTTTAAGCAATTTGAGACTATATGGGTCTGTGTATAGAACACATCATAGTTTTTTGGTTTTTTTAAATTCAGTGTTTTCTAACCTTACAAATGTTAAAGGCTAAGGGCTATAAAGGAGCTGACTCACCTGGTCTTGGTCCTCTAGGAGGAAAACCAGGTCGTTCTCTAGGTCGTTGTTCACGCACACGAGGTGGCTGAGACTGAACTTCTGGTTTAGCTTCAACTCTTGGCTAAAATATAAAGAAAAAAAAAATTATAAAAAACACTCTACAGGAAAAAAACCAACCAAAGCAACTAACAAGTCACTAGCAGACAAAACAGCAGTTTTAAGTTTAGAATGTTTTTAACATAGTGTCCTATGTATGAGAAAAATAAATTTTTATCAAGATATTCTGTACCAATCTAGGACTGTAGGTAGCTTTTGTTTTCCCACTTAATTCTGTGTAACTCACAATAAGCTGCTTTTTACAGTCACATTTTTTCATTAAAGTTGTATCAACACTGAAATAGCATAAAAGGTATTGCTACCAAAAAAAAAAAAATCACAAAAATGCAAGATGAACCACTCCATGTAAATACATAAACAAAATTAAAAGCTATCTTCATCTTAGACAAGAATACATAACACATAATTTCTAAAAATCTAGTTTGCTATCCTTTAAATATAACAGTACTCAGTAGTACTGCCTAAATCTCTGCCCATCTTAAAATCAATATTTTTATAGTTCAAAGTATAAAAATTAGCTTGCTCTAACACCTAAAACTGCTACCTTTAAGTTTAAAATGCATATTAAAAAAAGACAGACTTATAGAAACTTGTATGTAGCATATCAAATAGTTAAAAGTCCTTTAGCTTCCTACTGTTCTTCCTTATGAGAAAAATATGCATTTGAAGTATTGGCCCCAACGATTTTCCTTAACTAGGGGGTTGGGAGTAATAGGACAATTTAAGGTGCCTCCCAAAAGCTTCTGCCAACTGCTGAATTAAACATATAATTATTTTTAAAACAAAATTACATTGGCATCTGCTATTACCTTTTCCTCAAGACAACAGCATTTTCAGTATTCCCAACCTCTTCAGACCTTTTACTACCCAAATATTTATGGTCCAAGGAGAGACAAATATATGAACCTACAAAGGATGCTGAAAACACCCAAGAGAGTATGGAGAACATGTCCCCAACTCAGAAAGCTAGTAATTTCAGTCCCATCTTTAAAGATGGTCATCTTCCTGTAATCCCAGCACAAGGCCAAGCCGGGCGGATCACCTGAGGTCAGGAGTTTGAGACCAGCCTGCCCAAAATGGCGAATCCCAGTCTCTACTAAAAATACAAAAAATAGCTGGGCGTGGTGGCAGGCACCTGTATTCCCGGCTACTGGGGAGGCTGAGGCAGGAGAATCGCTTGAACACGGGAGGCGGAGGTTGCAGTTAGCCAAGATCACGCCACTGCACTCCAGCCTGGGCAGCAAGAGTGAAGCTCCTTCTCAAAGAAAATAAATAAATAAATAAATAAATAAATAAATAAATAAATAAATAGTCATCTCTGAGGATCTCAGTCTATGCAGTGACACAAACTCTTTAATCATTTATATAACAGATATTGTAATTTACAAGGACAAATTTTGACACAAAATGCTTCTTTCAAAAATGACAATTTAATGTAAATGATTTCAGCCACCGTAACCAAAAGGAATATTAACTCCTATGCTAACAGTTTAACCAGGTTTGCCTGCCTCTTCCTAAATTCTGTTTTCCTCTATGTCAATGTCCTATTTCCTCAAGATGAAGTTGCTTACCATATTCTGGAATTCTACTAGTTACAAAATGAGTATTTTTAACTCTCTCCAGGTTTTGTTGTTGTTATTTATATGCATTTACTCCTATAAGGTCTGTATCTTTTATTTTTTTAGAGAGACACAGTCTTACTCTATTGCCCAGGCTGGAGTGCAGAGGCACAATCATAGCTCACTGTAACCTCAAATTCCTGGGCTCAAGTGATCCTCCTGCCTCAGCCTCCCAAGTAGCTGAGACTACAGGCACACTAGTGCCCAAGGCCCATATCTTAACTAACTTTTACATCACCCAAAGAACCAAGCACAGTGCTATTAGACACAGATGTTCAGTAACTATTGGTTCATTTAAATTAAATTACATTTTTAGTTCTCTGACCCAAAACATGCAGGATAATGTTCTATGTCTGACAAGGATATGTAAGTGACAGCCCTGAGACCACTGCTATCTGTATTTGGGGTTTAATTCTATACAGTAATTTGATGCAAAATGTGATGCTGGAAAAGGCAGTTATTTAGAAACTTCAACTAAGGGGGTCTAAACGCATACTTCAGTATGAATGTAAACAGAATTAGAAAATAAATGTGCTGTGTCAAAGTTTAATAAAAAGAGTGTATTACTGGCAATTAGTAAAAATAATAAATGTACCTTTATTACAAAATTTAAGAAAAACCTTAGACTCATCCAATCCAAATGTTATCAAAGAACTTGAGGCCCTGGTCTTGACTGATTTAAATTCTTTTCAGAACGGATTATCAAAACACGAGTAACTACAAGTCGCAAAATAAAGTTCTTCCTTATTCTTTAAGGATGAAAATTAAAAGCAGATAAAGTTAAATATTAATAATTTCCAACATCTTACAAATAATTCATGCCATTGATTTAGGAATCTGACTTTAAGTAGGTATTTGATGATGCCAATTTAAGAAAAATACAAGAACAAAAAGCTAACACTGTCTCCTTCAGTAACTGATTGACATATGTTAACTAAGCCAGCTGCATCCTTATAATTCTTCAGGTCTCCAGTTTCATGATTAAAACTAGTTGTTCTGAACAGGTAAAACGGCCAATATGCCACACAGTAGAGGGCCTTAAAATTAATTCCATGCAACCATAAAGTATGATCAAATGACAAACCCACAAATGAAGGTCAAACAGAATATCAAGTAAGTAAAGAACCATCAAATCAAGTCAATAAAAGCAGGTATAAGCACAAATAATAAGCCCTTCAATTAAACATAAGTTCTTTAGGTGAACTAGTAAATTTCCAGACAAAATCTTTTATTCAAGAAATTAACTTACCTACTTCTAAGTTAATGCCTATCAATACCCTGGAATTAATTTCCTTTTATCAATAATCTATGTTCAAAGTACAAGGAAATGAATACTACACAAAAGCAACAAACTAAAATTGAAGGATTATTAAATCAAGTAGAAATATCATGAATCCATTTCAAGTATAGCCTAAAGAGATTAGAAGTTTTTTAAAGTTTAAATTCTAAACATTTAAAATTTTTGTTTTATTAAAGGGGTGGCATAGGAAATACAACTTCATTTCCTACACCTTGAAGACTAACTTCAAAAATACACACTTAAGGAAAATTACTTAAGATAAATATGAAGGTATTTTTCTGGGCAAGAGGCTAAGATTTAATCAGGCATGTCTTAGAGTCCTCTTTGATGTAAATACAGATAAGATACACGACTCTCCACACCAAGGTGCTGGAGAACTGCGTAAGGTCTACATGAGGCTGGGCGCAGTGGCTCACGCCTGTAATCCCCACCCTTTGGGAGGCCAGCGCTGGTGGATCACTTGACGTCAGGAGTTTGAGACCAGCCTGGCCTACATGGCGAAACCCCGTCTCTATTAAAAATACAAAAATTAGCCAGGCGTGGTGGCGGGCACCTATAATCCCAGCTATTCGGGAGGCTGAAGCAGGAGAATCACTTGAGTTGGGCAGGTGGAGGTGGCAGGGAGCCGAGATAGCGCCACTGCCACTGCCACTGCACTCCAGCCTGGACGACAGAGCGAGACCCTGTCTCAAAAAAATAAACATTTACATGAGCCACATATGGACTCGTGTCCAACTGCATGACTTCAAAGCCCACCCCTACTATGTACATAAATGTCTGTGAGTTACTCTAGACCTCAATTTTTCTGTCTCTAAAATAGAAATACTAGTACTCACAGGTGGTTGTGAGAATTCACTGAGAATGAATAAAAAGTGCTTCACACAATGCTTGGCACATATCAAAGGCATAAGCACAAGCTATTTTAACTTTTAACTGTTTAAACTCTCTGAAATAAAATAATCCAAAGGTTCCAAATCCAAATCTGACAGGAAATGAAGATTCCAAAAGAAGGGCCAAAAGTCATTTATTGGGTCTTCAGATGGGTTGAAAAGCACAAACAATACTGCACAAACTAATTTCCTCTGTTAAGATGGAACTCTGGGTGACCATCTTACATAAGGGTAACCATGTATTTCCTGAATATCCAAATGTAAAAAAAAAAAAAAAAAAAAAGTATCATGGGCGTATTCTACTTTTATGTAGCTGATTACCTGTCCCCACACCAGAACAACCAAAAATTATTTTTTAAACCTCAAAATTTCACTGTTTAGAATGTATAAAAGATATATTTATACACTAACATTTTAAACATAAATTTTCTAGTGGAATGAAGCTTAATGCAAAATGTAGGGGAAAAAAATCGGACACCCTTTATATGCTGACAAACTTAATTATAATTTAGTTCATTCTAAACTAAATCTAACAAACTTCTTAGGTAGGCAGTGTCTTATTTTCACATTTTTGAAAGCTCTGAAATGGGTAAGATGACAAACAGACAAAAAGCAGAATGCTAGAATGATCAGCTAAGGTGAACACTACAGTCATAAGTTGGTACAGGCTTCAATTAAGTGGTGTGAACCACTTACACACCGAGAGCTTAGGCAGCGTATGTTAAAAAGTTCCCTGGTTTTTTTGTTTGTTTAAAAAAAAAAGATTCTTTATTACGCCACACTACTTTGTGCCTCTCCGAATTTCTTACCTAAAATATTTTTGCTAAATAGAATTTGAAGCTTTTGAAAAAGGAACATTTCTTTTTGTTATTTTAAGAAGCCTTTTAAATGACAATATTATATATTGGTAAAAACCAACTTAATCTGTATTTCACACACCCAAACCCCAAATACCACCTATGTAGATGATGAATGGAGATTTGACATTTAAAGTGGGTGCACTGACATACAATACAAGTTTTTTGTATATTTAATCCATAATTTCTGATTGACTCATTTTTAAAAGTACTTAAAAAATAAGCATTTGGCAATGTAACAAGGATACAATCCAATGTGTTCACAGATTGGTTACCTGTGAGACTGGTGCTTTAACATGGGGTGGAATTCCAGAGGAAGAAACAGTACCACTAGGAGGCAGGTTTTTACTGGTCACTGAAGCCCAGGAGAAAGCCTGCAGGAAATGCAACAAACCTAGACTACTAATCATGGAAAACCACCAACATTCCTATAGGGAAACTTCCAAATATATATTTTCTTTTCATTTCTAAACTATTGCTCTATATTGGAAGACTCCTAAAAGAAAGGCACACAGACACATGCCAGTCTATGTGCCAGCTTTCAAAATCTCATTATGCAAGCTTATTTGTAACTGTTTTGTCTGACTACTAAATAAAACCACAAGCAAGTTCCTACATACTCTAAGTAGATGAGCAAGTGGCAAACAAAACCACTAACAAACATGCTAGAAAAGCCCGAACCTAACAGAAACAATTTATTTCCCCTTTGGGGGTAAGATAGGGTGTGTGATGGTGTTAAGGGGAGAGGGAAGGATAGGAAAGAAGAGAGTATTAGCTGGAAACTCTGACATTCACAAATTGAACAAAGAATCTCCTCCTATCACTACCCAAATATACTTTAACCTTTGGCTTTGAAGAAAGATAAAAGAAGTTTCAGGTAGGCTTACATGATACACTAAGGATGTCACTCATCTTTCCAAGATAGTTTAATTGGTGTAGAAAGGAAACTGATCCCATTTAAACCACAAACAACAGGTATCTCTTCTTTTAATTACAGACCAACTTGTTTAAGTTGGGAAACTGCATGATTCCTGGTGCATCTGTGCTCAGAGAATTTAATACAGAATGAAAGAACAACTGACAGCTCTATACATGGATCCAAATAATTTCATATAAGTTACTAAACAATGCATACACACAAGGATTCATCTTAAGTTATAAATTTCAGTCTTAGAGGGGTATTTTGCGGGGCAGGGAAACAATAACATTTTCTGAGATAACAAAAAAAAACCCCACAGCTTCTTTCATATACATAAAGTAATTTACTAAACAATTTAACATAATAGAAAAAGGTCATACTTCATTAACAGCACCAAATTTGAACATGTGATGTTGTAAGTCTAAAGAGTTCTTTGATCTAACCTTTGGTGGTTCTTGTGGCAGAGAAACAGGTTCTGCCGGAGGAGGAGTAGTAGATTTCTCCTCTAATTCTTCTAAGTTCTTCTCCTCCACTTGTGGTTTCAGCTCTTCAGTCTTTGTTTCAGATTCTGGTTCAGGTTCAGGTTCATGAGAGGATTCTTCCAAAGGCTCCTCTATGCCATTACTACAATAAAATATTTAGTTCACTTTTTAGTAGGAGTTCAAGACAAAATTCAATGTCTCTCTAATCCAATAGGTGTAACTAGTGATATGGCAATAACCTGTTTTAGATCTACAAAGTATTCAAAGCAAAATTCCAAAAAGAACTATAAAACAGAAGGAATAATACTCTCAAGTAGCAGTTCTTTAACCCTACCATTTTAAAACTGAATTACTAAGAATGTTTACTTTAATGCTAATTATGAACACCTTATCTTTCATAAAAATAAAATGCTTACTCTGTGTTGTCTTAAACACTCCACATTATCAGTAAGGAACCACTATTTTGGTGCAAGCGATGTTCAATTTTTGGATTAAATAAAACAATTCTTTCCAAATTTGCATATATACAATAGGTACTCAAATACTGACCTAATAGGTGGCTTTACCGAGAATTTACTTCCAACAATAATTCTAGGAACAAAAACCACCTTGCTGACATAGTTCAGACCAAATTTAACCTTGCAAATACTATTCTTACGTCACAGGGTGAGCTTCATAGTAACCACTGTTAGCATTTTCTTGTACGGGTTCAGGAGATGGTTGTCTTTCTTCTTGCTCCTCTTCTACTTCATCTTCTGATTCTGACAATACATAAAACAGCACATCTTTTTTAAAGAGGCTTCACAATTTCTAAGGAACATATTTTTAACATGTTTAAGGAAGTGGTATGACAGCAAAAAACAAAATTTGACAATTTTCTTTCTTTCTTTTTTTGAGATGGAGTCTTGCTCTGTTGCCCAGGCTGGAGTGCAGTGGTGTGATCTTGGCTCACTGCAACCTCCGCCTTCCAGGTTCAAACGATTCTCTGGCCTCAGCCTCTTGAGTAGCTGGGGTTACGGGTATGCACCATCACGCCCAGCTAATTTTTTTTTTGTTTTTTTTAAAGTAGAGATGGGGTTTTCACTGTGTTGGCCAGGCTGGTCCCAAACTCCTGGCCTCAAGTGATCCACCCACCTTGGCCTTCCAAAACACTGGGATTCTGGGGGTGAGCCACCTTGCTCGGCCCCCCCAAAAAAAATTTTTTTTTAACAAAGGCATTCAACTGCAATATCCCCTGTTCTCTCAAAAACTGGAGAGTAAGGATGAAGTTTAATATTTGTTGTACTCTATTAGAAAAAAAAAATCTTTTCGTAAAAGGAAAAAAATTATATTAAAGCCACAATTTAGCTTCCTTCGTCACATCTATTTAATAGAGCAATAATGATAAAGAAACTAACCACTGTACATCAATGGAAGATCAATTAAGTAATTATGGCATAGCCACAACGTAGACAGCCAACAAAGACATACTACATTAAAAAAAAGGAAGCTTTGAGTCAGTGTAATTCCACCATTTATAAATATACATGCTGCTAAGAATAGAATCCAAAAACCTTCTCAAATAGGTACCAAACTTGGTTATCTACAGAGGATGAGACTGAGGGAAACCTTTTTTCTTGACATCCAAATTTTGTATAATCTCAAACAATGGACATCTTTTTATAACAACGACAACAACAACAAAACCACAAAAAAAGGATGTTTGACTCAGTTACAATAAAGAAGCAAATTTCCGTAAACGTCATACTTATAGAAATTAGTCCATAAAGAGTACCAACAGAACCCTTCTATCTTCATTATCTTCAAAGTAACCTCACCTTCATCAAGTTCAGGCTCAGAATCACCAAACACTTCATCTTCATAACGGAACATATCATTGTGAACATAAAATTTATTTGGAACAGATCCCTATAGGAAACAACATTTATTCCATAAATACCCAGAAATCTGGTATTATATAAAAGAGCAAATTACATGGCATACACAATTTCTCATTTTAATACTAGAAATCTGGACTCAATATAATTTTCCAATGCTGAACATGCTATGATGTTTACATAAAATAAAAAGGTCACTCAAAAAAATACAACAGTAAAACTCGCAATTACTTTTGCACCAACCTAGAACTCAAGAAACAGCTATTTAATAGAAAAGAAACCAACAGAACTTTTCTATTTTGTTTTCAAATGTAACCTTTCAAATATACCAATATAGTTTTTGTATTAATATAATCTTAATCATCCATTTACAAGCTTATATCAGTATTTGACTTATAATTCCAAATAGTCAAAGCATATGTACGTACGTACACACACACACACACACACACACTCACTCAAACAACAGGTCAAACACAAATTCTTCAAAAATAGCAATATGCAAATCTAAATTTATTAGAAACCCTTGGACACTTCAAATCAACTAGCAACAGCCAAATTCAACCATATAGATGAAAACTAAATGAAATGAGAAACTTACTTCAGGAGCCAGAACAAAGGTTTGCATAAACTTCCTTTCTGGTTGTCCACTGTTAGACAGCAAACCCATGACTTGGACAACTACTCCATCACTCAAGGTTGCATGAGCATCCACATGACGAATTTTAGTATGACATTCACTGAAGTTCAGAGATAATACTTTGTGGTGTATATCCTTTATTAGGGAGGGAGGGAAAAATATAAACTCTTGTGATACTGCATTACCTACACAATACTATTACCTACCCTCATTGATTTCCTTACAACTCCACAGTATTAACTACTTAATCTTCCTGACTGAACTGAATCCACTGACCATGCTATGCATCACTACCAGACTGATGCTCCTAAAGAAGAAATCACAATAGCTCTCTGATATTGTGCAGTAATCTGGGCTTTACACAGCTTTCTCCCACTTTTCTGTAGTAAGTATTTAGTCATTCTCATATGTTGTCTGCTCCTTGAACTTACACATAATTTTACTGTGTGTTTGCTGATGCTATTTTTTGTCTACTTGTAATTCCTTATTTGGTAAGGCCAAATCTTACAGTCTCACATCCTCTACACAAAGTCTTCCTTCCCTGTTAGGTCATAGGAAACATGTTTCTGGGCATTCCTATAGCATAGTGTTTAGCTCAGATTTGTATAAACTTAATACATTGTCTTAACTATCTCATGTATAAAATACATCAATGATATAAAACATACTGTTCTCTCCTTTGTAGCCATTACAGTATAACACCATGTTTCACACAAAAATGATGTTTAAGAACTCAAAGCATGTTTGACAATTATTGTCAAACTGAACAACTACTGACAATTTATGTTGACAATTACTGTCAAACATAAATTTCAGTTACCAATAACAATCATATTGAAAAAAAAATTCATGGACAGAAGGCAGCTATTTTTTAAAATCTCCATCTTAACACAACATTTCTAAACTACATATGAAATTGATACTTACATTTTGGCCATAAACAGCTTCCTGGGGCTTTCCACTAGCATCTACTCCACCATGAACATAGGAAGAATTCCTGCCATAAAACCTGCAAAACCATAATTAATGATTAACACTGAATTGTCAAGAGAAGCCTAAGAGGCAGTAGAGTTCTGGTGTGACAGACTAGGTTCCGGATCCGGCTCTGTCACTAGTTGTGTAATCTTGGACAGGTAAGTTACTTAAGGTCTCTAAGTTCAGTTTCCTTGGTTATAAAACAGGAACAGGAACATAGGGTTGTTGTAAGGATTAAATGAGTAATGCACATAGAATGCTCTTAGTTTATCTGGCACAGTAAGAAGATAATCATTAGATATTCACATCTAATTCTTATCACATCTATTTTTTGTTAAGTGGAAAAATCAGATATTTTTGACTATTTAGTACATTCGAAATACAGATGCTATAGTAACTGACACAGTTTTTCTCTTCAGATACAAAGATTCAGCTATCTAGATTTGTTTGGGAATCACAGTTTAATACTATATTCAGATCTCCAAATGATTACTAATTGTAAAGGCTTAAACTGTTTAGATTTAAAATAACTGAAACAAAGATAAAGTCTAAAATCCAAAATTACCTCAGCATCTAATTTCTTTTTAATATTTTTGTACTGTTCCTAAGTATGTGCAAATTAGTCTTTTATTGGCATTATCCAAAGCAATTAGAATTAGTATCTTTCTAAATTAAGCTCAAAGACGTGAAGTTAATTTTTTCACAAAGAAAACGCAACTCCTATAGTAATAAAACATGTAAGAGCTTCCTTTATGCTAAGCAATGTTTTTAGTGTATTATGTGTACTGATTGACTTAATTTTCTTAACAATCTCATGAAGTACTATTATCTAAATAAACAAGCTGCGGTTCAGAAGAGGTTAAACTAACTCCCCTAAGGTAATATACCTATCAAGTGGGGCACCCAAGATAAGAACCTAGTCTAACCTGAGAGTCCATGCTTTTAGCCACTACTCTTACTATTAAGTTTACACTATTTTCTCTCATGTACTACTGGCAATCTTTCCTTACAGAACAGTTTGGCTGTGTGTGCATCTGTGTGTATACACATGAAAAGTCTCAGAATGATCATATCTCTTTGATGCATTAATTCTTCCAGGAAAGTATCTAAGAAAATAACTAGCAACGTGCACAAATAATGCATGTTTCAGGATATGTATTAGTGTTGCTTATCACAAGTAGAAAATTATAACAACTTGAATTTTCATTAAGAAAGAAATTGGTCAAATAAGCTAGGTCTAAAACAAGTCTGTTACTGTTTAAACATGATGGTGTAGGGCCTTATAATTTTTTTTTTTTTTTTTGGTCACTAAAGAAAACAAAAAACCCTGTATCATGAAAAGACCAAATTTCAGATATCAAAAGGCCCTATTAATTCTGTATCTTCCCCCAAACTCCCTCACATACACTGTCATCAAAAACATCTTTATTTTTACAATTGAACGGGGCCTGAATATTGGCTATGGTTAGCTTGTTTACTTATTGAGTGATCCTAGATGAATTACTAACCTCAACTGTCTAATAGATAAAAAGCTAATAAAAGTAACTTCACTTTAAGACTGTCATAAGGAATACATGAGATAATATACATATGTAAAGTAATTAAAAATGGAGTCTAGCAAACAGTAAATATAAAAATGCCTTCTTGAATAAAACAGATTACACGTTATGTTCAACAGAGCAAGACAAATTGCTACTAAAATACTAATTAAGATGACCTACAGATAAAGGAGTTTAAGTCTTTTAAACAGCCTTTCTCACGGGAAGTGGCAATATATTTATCCTTAACCCATTTGGCCAGTGTGTTCTGCAATACTTAGAAAGTGTAATTCTTGTACGAGTTTCACCTATATTCTACTTGTTAAGATACACCAAGAACAAAAATTAAATACTACCCACAATAGAAATCAATTTCACTTTGATCTCTGGAAAAAACAAGCCTACAGATGTCTACCTCTTGTTAAAACAGTAAATAAGGTTATTGCTGCTGTTTTACAAAGGAATACTATTTTACAGATTAGAAGAAATACAAATTTTCACAGTATAATCATTTAACTGACCCATTCCCCAACACTGGGATAACTTTAAAAAAAAGATTTAAGCTGCTGATTTCAAATTGCATATTGGAACCCATTAGTTGGTCAAACCCAAGATATGATGTTTTTTTTGTTTTGTTTTTTTTTTTTTTGAGATGAAGCCTCACTCTGTCACCCAGGCTGGAGTGCAGTGGCACAATCTCCGATCACTGCAGCCTCCACCTCCCAGGTTCAAGCAATTCTCCCGACTCAGCCTCCTGAGTAGCTAGAACTACAGGCGCCTGCCACCACGCCCAGCTAACTTTTGTATTTTCAGTAGAGACGAGGCTTCACTACGTTGGCCAGGCTGGTCTCAAACTCCTGACCTCAAGTGATCCACCTGCCTCGGCCTCCCAAAGTGTTGGGATTGCATGTGTGAGGCGCTGCGTCCAGCCTCGTGTAAACTTTATATAGTTCTCCACCACCCACCCCTAAAGGCTTTTTTTTTTTTTTTTTTAATGAAATAAAGACTGGGCTTGGTGGCTTATGCCTGTAATCCCAGTGCTTTGGGAAGGTAAGCTGCAAGCTGGGAGCATCGCTTGAGGCCAAGAGTTTGACGCCACAGAGGGCTATGATCACATCACTGCACTCCAGCCTGAGTGACAGAGCAAGACCATGACTCTAAAATACTAGAGTACATGTAAGTATGTGCATATATATATATGAATGTGTTATGTACTAGAATGACATAAAGTGTTTTTGTTACTGTGAGATGCAGTCAAAAACACTTCTGCCATCAAATGAATAAAATATTGAATACAGTTTAGACATGTTTACAAACATACTGTCAGATAATGAGACAGGAAATGCAAAATATATGTAGTAATATCCAAGAAAAACAATAGATAACAATACCAAATTATTTGTTTAAAATTTACCTGTGTAAATATTCTGGAGCTTTATTCAGCAAAGTATAATACTGCCTCACAAACTCCCGCCCTACAAGCAGCGGACTGGGCTTCTCCATAACCATTTCTTTGCTGCACAATGTCAAATGCTGAGGGAGTAAACACAAGAATAACTATTAAAAAGTCATCTTTGTCATCAACCACCAAGAAATAAATTTTCTTTTTAGCCAAATTTAGCAGTGGGGAGTTGTATACCAATTAGTGACGCTAATGTTAATAAGTTCTGATAACTCACTACCATCAGACCAACCTGAAATAAATTTTCTTAGCCACACAAATGAGACCAAAATTAATGCCACTATTAAAAAAGTAACTTACAACAAACAGCAAAACAATACATTCCTAACTACTATCCATAAGGTAACCTCCAACATTTGTGTCTCCCTTTGTCTCTCTTTCTCGATTTCCCTACCCTTCAGTAGAGGAAAATAGCATCTTTGTTATTTCTTATTCCCAAGAGGTCCAATGCTGCCTCAGACTAAGTATAAGTCCTTCTATTCACAGTGCCTTTTTCCTTTGGGGACCAAAATCTACTACATTCCTGGATTGCAGTGGTTTTATCCTAGGAAGCAAGACAGAGGGCACAAGTTAAGACTCAGAGATAACACTCATAGCAAAGCACCATGACTTGTGTTTTTGTATTCTCTTTCCTTCTGGGAATTAATTTCACCATTTTCAAAATAGTAACAATGATTAATCACCAGCTATAATTCAGTACTTAGAGATAATCATTTTTTACCTTTGATATTATGTCTCTCTAATCTTTCTTTCCACTAATTAAGCATCTAACTACATGAGATGCTGTTTATAATAAATGAAATACTCTGGTGAACAAGATAAGTTTCTAACCCTCGAGGAGTTTATAGTCTGTCAAGAAATATAAACAAGCAAAAACTGGTGCTATGATAATGTGCCTCAAAGTTAAAACTAACAAGAACAACTAGCACGAAATAAAAACAATTTCTTTTTTGTCTTGTGAGACAGGGTCTCGCTCTGTCACCTAGGCTGGAGTGTAGCGGTGCAATCATGGCTCACTACAGCTTCAACGGCCAGGCTCAGGCTCAAGCGATCCTCCCACCTCAACCTCCTGAGTAGCTGGGACTATAAGCACGCACCACCATACCTAGCTAATTTTTTTTCAATTTTTTAACTTTTATTTTTAGCAGAGACGAGGTCTTGCTATAATGCCCTGACTGGTCTCGAACTCCTGGCCTCAAGTGATCCTCCCACTTCAGCCTCCCGAAGTGCTAGGATTACAGGTGTGAGCCACAAACAAAACTTCTCATCATTTGCTGTAAGAATATAGTCCCCAGATCCTCCCACTTCAGCCTCCTGAAGTGCTGGGATTACAGGTGTGAGCCACAAACAAAACTTCTCAGCATTTACTATAAGAATACAGTCCCGATCAAGACCATCCTGGCTAATCTGGTGAAACCCCATCTCTACTAAAAAATACAAAAAAAAACTAGCGGGCGTGGTGGCGGGTGCCTGTAGTCCCAGCTACTCGGAAGGCTGAGGCAGGAGAATGGCGTAAACCCGGGAGGCGGAGCTTGCAGTGAGCTGAGATCCGGCCACTGCACTCCAGCCTGGGTGACAGAGCGAGACTCCGTCTCAAAAAAAAAAAAAAAGAATACAGTCCCCAGAACAGTCAAAATTATAACATTAGAAATTGGAGATTAGGAGGAGAGAAAAATATGAAATATAACCTGTTTTATTTTATTTTCAGATGGAGTCTTGCTCTGTTGCCCAGGCTGGAGTCCAGTGATACAATCTTGGCTCACTGCAACCTCTGCCTCCCGGGTTCAAGTAATTCTCTTGCCTCAGTCTCCCAAGTAGCTGAGACCACAGGCACGTGCCACCACACCTGGCTAATTTTTGTATTATTAGTAGAGATGGGGTTTCACCATGTTAGCCAGACTGGTCTTGAACTCCTGACCTCGTGATCCACCCGCCTCAGCCTCCCAAAGTGCTGGAATTACAGGCGTGAGCCACCGTGCCCAGCCACCTGTTTTATTTTCAAAAGTCCACCTATTTTATTTTAAAAAGACCTATTACACTTAAAAGTACTAGAACAAACAAACAAAAAACAAAAAAAATCACAATAGCTAAGTGTGTATCTATTGGGTAAATCAGGATGCAGTTTAAATTCCTGCTTAGCCAGGTACAGTGGCTCCCACCTGTAATCCCAGCATTTTAGGAGGCCAAGGTGGGCGGATTGCCTGAGGTCAGAAGTTTGAGACCAGTCTCGCCAAAATGGTAAAACCCTGTCTCTATTAAAATACAAAAATTAGCCAGGCGTGGTGGTCGGCGCCTGTAGTCCCAGCTACTTGGGAAGCTGAGGCAAGAGAATCGCTTGATCCCAGGAGGCAGAAGTTGTAGTGGGCCAAGATCGTGCCTCTGCACTCCAGCCTGGGCAACACAGTGAGGCTCCATCTCAATAAATAAACTGATTGATTAATTCCTGCTTAAACTTCAGGTTGAGCCAGGAGGATCATTTGAGGTCAGGATTCGGGACCAGCATGACCAAGATAGTGAAACCCTGTCTCTACTAAAAATAAAAAAAATTAGCTGAGCATGATGGCACACACCTGTAATCTCAGCTACTCAGGAGGCTGAGGCACAAGAATTGCTTTAACCTGGGGCACAAAAGGTTGCAATCAGCTGAGGTCACACTACTGCACTCCAGCCTGGGCAACAGAGCGAGACTATCTCAAAACAAACAAACAAAGACAAGAAAACACTGCAGGCTTGCACAGTGGCTCACACCTGCAATCCCCAGCACTTTGGGAGGCCGAGGTGGGAGGAAAGTTCCAGGCCAGGAATTCAAGACCAGCCTGGCCAACAGAGAGATCCCATCTTTACACAAAAAATTGAAAATAAAAAACAAATTTCCATGTGTGTTTACTTTAAATAACTAAAACAATTTCAGAGACAGTCCTGCATCACAGTTATTAAAATTGTGATGCTATTTTCAATAAAAATCAAATACCAACTATAGTAGAGCTTACAAATAAAGAGTGTAGCTTTATATAATTCTAGTGACTCACAATTCAACTTTTACATTATGTTTTTAGGTTCCTTGTTTCTTCCTTTCCAACTAACTATCCCTCCTCTGTCTTTCTGAAACTCTCAAACTTGATTTACAAAAATCCCCGAATCTGTTTAAAATTTTCCATAATGCTTCACTTGCTTTCAAAAATAGTTAATTCACAAAGAGCGGATCCAAAAACTGCCATTTCAGGTGCCACTGATAGTCCAGAAAACTGAAAACTCCCAATAAGGGTAACAACCCTAATGCAAAAAGGACTCATATGCTACATTTAAAGTAACAAAGCACTGGGCTGTGGCTCATGCCTGTAATCCTAGCACTTTGGGAGGTCGAAGTGGGCAGACTGCTTGAGCTTAGGAGACCAGCCTGGGCAACAAGGCAAAATCCCATCTAAAATTAGCCAGGTACGGTGGTGCACACTTGTGGTCCCAGCTACTTGGGAGGACTGCTTGAGCCCAGGAGGTCTTGGGTGCAGTGAGCTTTGATCGGGATACTGCACTGCAGCCTGGCTGGCAGAACAAGACCTATCTCAAACACACACACACACACACACACACACACACACAGCTAAGCAACTTAACATTTTTATTTTGAATAATGAGGGTGGGTAAAGAACAGCAGACTTACCGAGTAAAATTTAACAAGGTAACTAAAACATGGAAATTATATGTATTTTAACACCATAAAAATTGATGGTAAAATAATACTAACACATGGGAAAACACTACATTACTCTCTGGACAAAATATGCACAAAATAGTTTTCTTTAAATTGACAGTGACAGAAATACTATTAGGAATTTCCAGGTTTGGGGATTATTGTTTTCTTCTCTCTATATTTCCGGATTTTCTACAGGAACACTGTTGTCATTTATCCCAAATTTCCCACCATATTCATAGAGTACATACTGATCTATCATTTTTGTCACTTACATATTTGTTTCTCAAACCAAAATAAAATGGTACAGAATACACATACCAGTATCACAGGTCAAAAATGCTCTAAAGATTTGGTGTAACAAGGTTCAAAAAAAGCTTCAATTTGCCCACTATCTACATGGTCAATGAAGTATAATGGTCAAGATATCATCAATTTAGAACAGAGAGACAGGGGAGACAGGGAAGGGCAGTAGAATATTTGATGTGTCGATACTCAATAAATTAACACTTATTAGAACTATTGGAAGGCAGTAACTTGAAAAGTTAACTTCAAATGGTATATAAGTAAGGCAATGCTAATCTGGTAAAATCTAAACAAACAGGCATATATAACAGGTTATATAGAAAGCCGAGCTTTTAAGGTGCAGAGGAGGCTCCCACAGGAATGGTAAAACAAAATCAAGACTTACTGAGAGAACAGTGTTTCAACTAATTACATCAGTTACTTTTTTAACCATTAACTCTGATTTGAAGTTGAAGCGACTCAGAATTTAGAGAGCCAAAACATAATTGATAGAAATCAACCAGAAAATGATTACTAGAGATCAACCATCAAACCGTTTGGGTAGTTACAGGAAATAAGACTATGAAAATTCAGTAAGTAATACAAAGTTCGTGTTTATAATTCATGCGCCGTCAGTGTATGTAAGAAGGTTGAGAAAAAGGAAAAAAGTCAAATTACACATTCAGAATAAAAGTGATTACAAGAAGAAAGAATTGTGCCATTTTTATTCTTCATAGCAAAGCACCTTACAGGCAATCCATTTCTAGAGCTGGGACCTTCCATTTCTTAAAAAAAGTTAACAAAATGAAACAAAACTCTGCACATGGGAGTGAGTAAAAGGTTTCGACTATCTTATCTATCTATGGCCATGAAAAAGTCATGACCTTACTGGATCTCGATTTTCTAATTTACAAATTGAGAAGCAATCCCTCGTCAAGCCTACAAGACTACACAGTTCTATAAAGATAGCCAAGGAGGCCTGGTGCAGTGGTTCACACCTGTAACCCCAATATTTTGGGAGGTCAATGTGGGTGAATCGCTTGAGCTCAGGTGGTTGAGACCAGGCCAGGCAATATGGCAAAACCCCGTCTCTACTAAAAAATACAAAAAATTAGCCAGGCATGGTAGTGCACAAGTGTAGCTCCAGCTACTCGGGAAGCTGAGGTGGGAGGAATGCCTGAGCCCGGGAAGTCGAGGCTGCAGCAAGCCAAGATGGCACCACCGCACTCAAACCTGGGTAACAGGAGTGAGACCCTGTTTAAAAAAAAAAAAAAAAAAAAAAAAGATAGTCAACATTAAAGGATACTTATACACAAAAAAAAATCCTCAGAAAGTTGTTAGATCAGCAACTTCAAAGATAATCACCATCTTCAATAAGGTGGTTGTTAGCCTCACCTACCAATCTTTTTAGAAAAAGTTAAATACAATATATCACACCCCACTTGTTCCAGTGACACCTGAAAATGTGGAGAGTCTCACACAGGAATGCACAATGTAAGATTTTCTCTGTTACATTAGCTCTATACACAGACAAAGCTCTCTCATGAACATATCCGTCTTTTACTTGTTCAAATGAAAACATAATCTAAGCCCAGGTACAGTGGCTCATGCCTACTTCCCAGCACTTTGGGAGGCCAAGGCAGGCGGATCACGAGGTAAGGAGATCGAGATCATCCTGGTTAACACAGTGAAACCTCGTCTCTACTAAAAATACAAAAAATTAGCCAGGCATGGTGGCACGCGCCTATAGTCCCAGTTACTCAGGAGGCAGAGGCAGTAGAATTGCTTGAACCCAAAGGCAAAGGTTGCAGTGAGCGGAGATCACACCATTGCACTTCAGCCTGGGCAGTAAGAGTGAAACTGTCTCAAAAAAAAAAAAAAAAAAAAAAAAAACCCGAAAACATTATCCAGTATAGTTCAGAGGCATTCTACTCTCCAACTCTGCCTACTACACCTAAAATCCCTGTGAATCTTCATCAGAATATTTTATTCATTCCTGTTTCTTAAAACGTTTCCTCTGCATTTGCCTAGACTAATTCCTAAAGCACATGTACGTCAGCTCTCACAGAAAATTGTTCTTTGTCACTGTATTTTCTGAATCTGTTAATAATACACATTGAGAGGGAGCGGAACATTGTAAATAATATACAATGAGAGGGAGTAGAGAACTGGTAGACATACATTCAGATTAGTAAAGAAAGTCACATTAAGCTTCATTATCCTACAATGTATTTATATTTCCTCAGTTTCAAAATAACGGGGAAAAAAAAAAACCAAAGTTATCACTCTCCTTTCCTCAAACTTTGATTAAAATGTCACCTTTTAGGTAAGAAACATTTAGGTTTTTTGTTTACCATTTAAAGTTCAGTGAATCACTAGTATAACGGGGCTGTCTCCAAAACAATCAATCTCAGGCTACATTAATTTAGATGTAATATCTAAAATGAGCTGAAAATTCTAATGGAATATAGTGAATGGAAATTATAAGAAGGTAGATTTGGGTTCAACATAACTCAAAAATAACGTGAGTTGTCCAAATGTCAAATAGAGCTACTTAACAAGTAGTCAGTCACTACAGGTATTCCAGAGACTAACTGAATGATTTGGCACAAACATAGTAAGGGAGTTCATACATCCAAAAAAGTATAATCAGGCCATTCCAACACTAAGATCCTAAAAGTCTGTTAACAACAAGCAGGACTTTTGACTTCTCCAGTACTCATCCCACACCTTCCTATCTGCAATGACTGAAACCCTATGCATTTATCTGGGCCCAGCGGAAATCCTGTCCCCTTGAAAATCTTTCTACTCCCACTGAATTCCTCAACAGAATATAACTCTTTGCTATTAACTCTTAAAGTACTTTTGGCCTTTATCATGGCAGTTTATTGATCATACTCTGCCCTAAGTTACTAATTGCATACCTGTCTTCATCTTCTCTATTCCCCTCTCAAATATTATAACTCAGCTCTCCCATGAATGCAATTCTCTGGAAACATCACAATTCTTCTCAACAATCAAATGACTTCTCTCAGTCCTCCACCCATCTGCATTATCAATGTTGACTACCTCCTCCTGAACTCTTCTAGAGTTCTATAAGGCAAATTTTCCTTCTCATCAAAACACAGAAGTTCTCAAGGTTCTGTCTTCTAACCTGGCAATTTCAGCTTCCGGTCCCATGTCTACCTAAACGTGTATCTAGTCTATACCATATGTTCAAATTTTACATTCGTCACCACATACTGAATACCTAGACATGACCTACATATGTCCCAACACACATATGCACCAAAGAAAGCTATTTCCTTATTTCTGTTAAAAGTGTCATGTTATCATCTTCTCAACCTGAAAGCTCAGTCATGATTTTCTCCCCTCCTTTAGCTTTGCCACTTAAACTGTGAAATCCTTACAACTCAGAAGCTGGAATTTGTGCCCTCCTTTACACTCCCACTGTTCAGACCTTTTAGTTATTCTTCAAAAGTCGTTCAAGCCCTTGTATCATGTGTAGTATACACTGTACAGAGTAAAATCCAAACACCTGCATTCAGTTTGGCATGTAAGGTCCTGCACAGAAATCCAGTCTGACATTCAATGTCATAACCAACCTTTCAAATTTATCTCCTACTATATACTTTCTCATTCCTGTATCAAATTCCATACAAATATTTTAATTACCTGTTATTATTCTCTGCAATTTCATTCTCTGGGCCTTTGTCTTACTTCATTCATTCCCATCCACAAGCTGAGTCAATAGGTTAGACAAAATAAATTCAACATTTATTTTATGGCTACTCTGTATTGTACCAGAAACTACAAAAGGAAAAAGAGGCCGGGCACGGTGGCTCATGCCTGTAATTCTAGCACTTTGGGAGGCTGAGATGGGTGGATCACCTGAGGTCAGAAGTTCGAGACTAGCCTGACCAACATGGAGAAACCCATCTCTACTAAAAATAGAAAAAAGTTAGCTGGGTGTGGTGGCAGGCGCCTGTAATCCCAGCTACTGGGGAGGCTGAAGCACGAGAATCGCTTGAACCCACAGGGCGGAGGTTGCAGTGAGCTGAGTTGTAAGTACTTGATATTAGTTATTATAAAAAGAGTAAGACCTCTAGTAGTAGGATGCAGTTCTCTTTACCACATTGTGTTACCAAAGGTTATGTGGGTGCTAAAACACAGCTTATCTCCACTATAGGATACTTACCCCTTTCCCATCTGGAGTCCCTCATTCATAGCTGGGCTCAAACTACTCAGGTTTATTTATTTTAATTGAACCATGGACTATATCCATTTGCAACAGCTAAATGCATATTAATACTGAACTTTCTGAAATTCCAGATGGTCTTTGCTTAAAGTAACTTGAACAATCTAAGGAACACTATACCTTTTTAAAGAAATGATCTTCAATCTTTCGTGGCACACCATTGAATGAAAGCTTCACAAGGATCTAAGAATCATAGTGGTACAAATAAATAATAAAAGTAAGTTATGGACTAAATCTCTTATTCAGGCTCCAAAGATGTTTTTGTTTTCTGTCCTCCTCAGAAGTTGAGGGAGGCTAGTTTTGAAACTCAGAAGCTATTAAAAGTGACCAAGCATTAAGAAATGGAAATGCTTGCTGTCCACAAAAATAAAACATGTATTTATACTATGTTGTAACGTTTAACAAGTAACCTACTATTTTCCTTTGTGTCTTTAAAATAGATAGGGCATTATCTTTATTTACAGAAAAGGATGTTTAGAGATCCTAAGGAAAGGTGTTTGGGGTCCCTCAGTTACAGTAAAAAGAAAGAGAACTCGAAATCAAGTCTCCTGACTCTAGTGATGTTTTCATTACACTTTGGTTAGGAACAACCGCTTTGGAAGAGCAGCCAGCTCTTCCAACAATACAAAAAATTAATTTTAGACAAGCAATTGTTAGCTCACGTGAAACTGTTGAGAAGAGTGAAAAGGAATACGGCAGGGCAGTAACAGAAAATCCAAGAATCATTTTCAATACACCTATGGTTTCAAGATAGGGTAAAATACTTGGAAATTAGAAGATAAAAGTAAGTGGAAACACAACAGTGAAGAAACTAATTCTAATGCTTCTGAACGTAGGCCAGGGAGTTGGACCAATTTATTCTATCGGATATTAAACAAGTGTCTACCAGTGGAGAGTAACTAGGTCATGTTTGTCCATTAAATTCTACTGAATTTAAGTCCAGACGCAACACTTTAGTTTGTGCCTTTCAAAATCAACATTGAAAAGGAGTCATTCACTGTCTCTATATTCACTCAAAATATGTGGAAAGTCTCTTTAAAGCAATCTAGGGGGAAAATGTTCAATCCTAATTATGGGTAATAAACAGCGATAATTTTGCAGGATAAGGAAGGGAAGTTTTCAGAATCTAAAGAGAGAGTGCCAACACTTTCTTCAAACCAGGAGTTGCCTGCTGACAAATCAAGCTGCTAACTGAACAGTTAAGTTAGTTACTCCACGAAATTATCAAATAACGTGTTTTCTTCTTTACCTTCTCATTTTTATCCCCATCCATCCCACAAGCATTCTGGCTCACTCTTGATGTTTTTTCACTATTACTAATATTTCGACCCTGAATATCAATCTGAACCATGACAGCTCTTAGTAAGCAATTCATTCTAGGTCCTTATTATTCCTACAATTCCTTGACTGCTTTTCAGAGTTAGTTTGTAAAGATTAAATCATAACATAAAGGCCCATATGAGTAATCTTAAAAATTTAAGAAAAATGTAACTACTGCTAAAGAAACGGTAATTCAATCCTAAGAGGTTCAAACTCATCGTACCGTGTATCTCCTAAGACTATGAATCTTGGATTATCAAAAGGACCACTGCATCCTAACAGGGCCAAAAGTTTACTTAGAAACTTTGTTCACATGCCTAAGGCTATATTAAGTGCCAAATATGGAGCTGGAGATTAATTGCCATCATCTCCCACTCTAGTACACCAGGGCTCTCTTAACGGCAGTTAATGGTTCCTAGATCCAGGTACCTGCAACGCTAACGTTTGAAAGACTAGAACAAGGTACGGAGCCTTGAACCTAAAACCACAGTATCTTAATCCAAGTTAATATCCCACAACAATCATAGGAGAAGAAAAGGACAACTTTACTATTCCAGCTAAAAGTGCACGTGCCTTTTTTGTTGTTGTTGTTGTTGTTGTTGTTAGGAAGGAAAAGGCACTCTCCCCCCTCCCCCAAATCCGTTACAACATTAAGTACGTCTTGGGGAAAAAAACTGTTCTATGCAGGAAATTGTAGACGAAAATCTATATTCGCCCCAAAGCGGCACAAGGCCATCTTAAGAAATCTGCTTTTACAGACGCAGGGAAAATTCTATCAGATTCCACAAACAAAATCAACACAATCTAGGGAAGTTTATGTTCCTTTCTGTCCCCCCACCCCCAAAAAAGCGGGAACCCATCCCTCAAAAGTCATTCCCGGGTCAATAAGGGATCGTCTTCATGAGAGGGGGACGAAGAAGGCGCACGTTACAGTTCCAGTATCCGAACACGTTCGGATTAAACCCGCGGTGGAGGGGAGGAGGGGGTTGGTCACAGACTACGGAACACTAGGTACTGGGTAAGCCAAGCGGCGGCTGCCTTCAAACCCGGATTCTGTTTCCGTGCACAGAAATGGTGCCCGGAGGCCGCTACTTTCGCATCTGCGTCGCTTCTGCCTCTGCCGACAAAACCTCTTTTCCCCTCCCCCACGGGCGGGGCGGCGACGGCCTCCCCGCTCCGAAGGAACAGGGAATAAGAGCCGAAAACGATTCGGAAACAGGAACGGTGGGCTACCGACCCTAAAACATCCCCTCCAGAAAGCCTACTCCCACACTTCCTGTATTAAGCTTCCATCAGCGCGCCTTCGGGAGCTGCTGCGTGCCCCCTACTTCGCCACCTCATACCCAACAAACCTCAACCCCACCTGTGCCCTCGGAGCCCTCTGCACGCAAGACGCTCGCGGGTCACCTCCCTTCCCAGGCGGCCTCCCACCCCTCACCTAGAGGAAAGACTGGTCTTCTCTCACGCACACACGGCAGCGTAGGGAGCCGGCAAGAACAATGTCTCTGCCGCTACACCTCTGGCTCCCGGGCTCACACACCGGACGATTACCTCGCGCCGCGGAGTGCAAAGAAAATGTCCCTTTCCGACCACCACACCGACTTCCCCTCCCGGCCCCCGTACACACCTCCAGCCAACGGCGCCGGCGGGTACGCCGCGCGGAGGTCAGAAGAGTCGCTGAGGACCGGGTGCGGCGGGTTCTTCTTGCTCGCCGCCCCCTTCCTCCAACTCGGAAGCCTCGGAAGCCGGAGAGCCGCGAGTTCGTCTGCTTCACAACCACCTCTTCCCGGGCGCCAGGCGCTGCGACGAGCGACAAGGACCAGGGACGTCCCGCCCCCTTTGCCGCCGCCCCCTCTTATTGTTTTACCCCTGCCGAAAGGGCCAGGGAACCCCCGAGCACAGCGTCAGCCAATCACGCATCTCCTCCCGAACCGGACCCAACCTTTCCGTGTCCCTCTGCGGAGCACGCGCAGTACGCTGCCGCGCTCGCACACGCTCGCGCCCGGAAAGCCGGGGAACCGGAACCGGCCTAAAGCCAAGATAAGAGTCCGCTGATTTGACGTCACAAGCAGGCTGCCTTTCTCCTGCCCCGAGGCTCCAGCCTTGCCGCCCTTCTTCCTTGTCGCCCTTCTTCCTGATCGCGCAAGCGAGAGCTGGTTTGCAGCAACGCAGTGTCTTTTGTAGACTGATACTCTGGTCCCTTTTATTAATGGGAAGGAGGGACTTCAGTAATCTCTCTGAACTAGGTGTCTGCAGGTTGCTGCTGTAGACGAGCTTAAAATGCAGCCGGTGATTTCAGCTGTTTGCACACTAAACTCACCTACATTGTTTATTTAACCCATCCCAGGTTTTAAGCCCCACCAAGAGGCCCTGCAGTAAAGGAAGAATGTGACGTGGGCTTTACAGAGGGGAAAAGACTATTTCTTTGTGTGCTTGTTACGAATTTAGGCATGGCTAAATATCAATACATACTAAAGCATTTTACATACTAAAGCTAAAAGGCCTGAAATATCAGGATTACAGTCCTATTCTAGCTCTAAGCCCAGACTTGCCCCCAGGGTGAGACACTGGTGACCTTGTTTCATGGAAAAAGCCAAGCCAAATCTTGTAGTCAAGGAAGATACTTTGCATCTTAGGTCTGGCAGTGTTTTCAGAGAATACCGAGATAGCACAGGAATTTTGGAATCAAAGACTGAGAAAATGTTCAAAGAAATGGAAAGGAAAAAATACATTAATGAATGCTTTCGAACTAAACATGGTGGACGCAGGCATATACATTTCATCAGTTTTCTTCGCAGTCCTATAAGGGCATTTTTAAGGTATTTGGCACGTGAAGACAATATGTCAAATACCTTAAATATTGGCAGAGGCAATGCCAACATTAGGACCTCCAAAGTCTACAATATCTTTACCTTTAGACTGCTTAAAAATATTGTTATATGCAAAATATTTGGGCAGACCATCACTTCAATGAAATGAACCTGATGTTTTTCCTTAAAGCATCAAAATACATGCTGGCTGTCTTTTAATATACTGGACTTATATACCAGGCATTCTTGTAATTACACAGCCTTCTAAGGCTCACAGTAACCCTGTGAACTAATTCCTTTTTTTGTTTTTTAGACGGAGTCTCTCTCTGAGGCCCAGGCTGGAGTGCAATGGCATGGTCTCGGCTCACTGCAACCTCCGCCTGCCGAGTTGAAGTGATTCACCTGCCTCAGCCTCCCTAGTAGCTGGGACTACAGGCGCGTGCCACCACACCCAGCTAATTTTTATATTTTTAGTAGACGAGGTTTCACTATGTGGGCCAGGCTGGTCCGCAACACACCTGACCTCGTGATCCGCCCGCCTCCCAAAGTACTGAGATTACAGGCGTGAGCCACCGCACCCGGCCAGTAGTTGCTATTTTTATGCCGATTTTACAGATGAGGAAACTGAGGCTTGGCGAGGTCAAGTAATTTACCCAGGACTACACGGCTACTATTCACTGGGGCGGGGATGCAAACACAGGCAATCTGCCTCCACAGTCCATACCCTTAGGCAAACTATAGAATACTCCCATTGTACTGGTAATTGCCGCAATTTACTTATCTGCCGTAGTGCTGACTAAGCAAGTGTTTCCGGTTTGGAGCCCTTCTATGCAATGCCATTATAAATATTGTTCACCATGTATCATGCTACAGAGGTGCAAAACTTTCTCTAGAGCAGGTTCTCAGACCTTAGTGTGCACCGAAATCACCTGTAGGGCATGTTAAAACAGATTGTTGGGCCCCACTCCCTAAGTTTCTGATTCAACAGAGGCCCGAGATTTTGCAATTCTAACAAGTTCTCAGCTGATGGTGCTACTGCTGCTCTAGGAGTCACACTTTAAAAACCACTGATCTAGGCCCGGCGCGGCGGCTCACGCCTGTCATCCTGGGTGGGGGCGGGGGGGGGGGGGCAGATCACCTGCGGTCGGGAGTTTGAGACCAGCCTGACCAACATGGAGAAAGCGCGTCTCTACTGAAAATACAAAATTAACCGGGCGTGGTGGTGCATGCCTGTAATCCCAGCTACTGGAGAGGCTGAGGCAGGAGAATCGCTTGAACCCGGGAGGCGGAGGTTGCGGTGAGCCGAGATCGCCCTATTGCACTCCAGCCTGGGCAACAAGAGCGAAAACTCCCTCTCAAACAAACAAACACCACTGATCTAGGGCAGAGGTAGGCAAACGGTTTGATAAGGGAAGGATTAGATAGTAAATATTTTTGGTTTTGAGTACCACGTATGGTTTCTGTTGCATATTCCTCTCTCTCATCCTTTAAAAATTTAAGAAACATTTTTAGTTTAGCTCTAGGGCTACACAGAAACAGCCCTCAGGTAACCCTGCTCTTGAGTAGACACCAATAAGTGGAGTTAATGGGAAAAAAGATTCAGCGATCTTCAATGTTAAGTAAATATCTCTAACCTATTCCAACTGGCGATTTTTACCTCATAAACGTCTCTCTATACAAATAGCCTCTGCCCAGGTTCAGGCCCCTTCATCTTCCCAGGAAGACTGCAGTGGCCTCCTAATCTCCCTGCCTCTCAACATAGCCTCCATGAAGCAATGCCCACCTCCTATAGACTAGGCAGGGAGACCAGTATGAACTGTATTCATTCAGTGGCTCAGGCCAAAAATCTTTTTCTCACACCAATTTACTGACAGTCAATTGTCAATAAATTTCTTTTTGAGATGGAGTCTCGCTCTGTCATCCAGGCCAGAGTGCAATGGCATGATCTGGGCCGACTGCAACCTCCACCTCCCGGGTTCAAGCCATTCTCCTGCCTTGGCCTCCCAAGTGGCTAGAACTACAGGCATGCGCTACCACGCCCATCTAATTTTTCTACTTTTAGTAGAGATGAGGTTTCACCATATTGGCTAGGTTGGTCTTGAACTCCTGACCTCAAGTGATCCACCCACCTTGCCAAATTGTCAATACATTTCTGTTCCCTCTACCTTCAATATTTATTCTGGATTAAATACTTTGCATCACTGTTACTGCTACTATAGTAGTCCAGGCCACCATTATCTATTGCAGTAGCTTTCTACTTGGCCTCAATGCTTCCACTCTTATTCCACTACAGTCTATTCCCCTCACAGCAGCCAGATCTTTCATAGTTAAAATTGAGATGATCCCAAAACCTTTAAAAGGCAACACAAAATCTCAGGTCCTTACCATGGCCTATAAGGCCTACCTGATCTAGTCCTTACCCATTACTTCCATTTCTTTTCTTACCACTGGTTTTCTCACATCACCCCGGCCAGCTCTTCCTTTGACATTCTTATCACATTATCACCCCAAGGCCTTTAATGTAAACCTTTATCAAAACACTGTGAAAAATCAAAGTAAATGAATCAGACCCAATCACCATTAGCAGGTGAATTTTTAAGAGTAAAATTGCTAGAATTGTATTATCTGATTCCTGATTTTTATTATAAACTTCAGCATAAAATACTTAGATAAGTATTCGAATAAGATAAGACATTTGAATTTATAAAACTTTTCCTCTACACCTTTTCATTTGACCATTCTCAACTTTACTGAATACTAAAAGATCAACCAAGTTCACTATCACCACTTTTGCTCATGAAGTAGGTGTATAAGAGATGACTACAAACGGCTAGGCACAGTGGTTCACGCCTGTAACCCCAGCACTTTGGAAGGCCGGGGTGGGCGGATCACAAGGTCAGGAGTTCAAGACCAGCCTGGCCAACATAGTGAAACCCCGTCTCTACTAAAAGTACAAAAATTAGCCAGGCACAGTGGTGCGCACCTGTAGTCCCAGCTACTCAGGGGGCTGAGGCAGGAGAATCGCTTGAACCCAGGAGGCGGAGGTTGTGGTAAGCTGAGATCATGCCACTTCACTTCCGCCTGGGCAACAGAGTGAGACTCTGTCTCAAAAAAAAAAAGAGATGACTACATGCATGTTTAGGGGTCACACACCCCACATAAATAAGGTTTATGAAGACCAAGTATTGGAAGGGAGTAAAATCCAAGTCCTTAAGGGAAACGCATTTTTCTTGGAAAGTATCTTTACTCACCATGTTTTTAAACTTTTAAGGCATGGATAACAAATGTCTTGGCCCCATCACTAATTCAGTGAGGAAGGATGATGCTATGATTTGAATGTTTGTGCCCCTCCAAAATTCATGTTGAAACTTAATCTCTAATGCAGAAGTATTAAAAGGTGGGTAGGACTTTCAGGTGGCAACTAGGTCATGAGAGCCTCACCTTCATGAATGGAATTTGTGCCCTTATAAAAGGGGATTGAGGGAGTTCACTAGTCTCTTTTGTGCTTTTGCCCCTTTCACCATGTGTGAACACGGCAAGAAGGCACCATCTTCGAAGCAGAGCAAGCCCTCACTAGGGCTGGCACTTCGATCTTGAACTTCTCAGCCTTTAGAACTATAAGCAATAAGTTTCTGTTGTTTATAAGTTACCTAGTCGAAGGGTGGTTTTGTTGTTGTTGTTGTTGTTTGAGACAGGTTCTTGCTTTGTCACCTGGATGGAGTGCGGGTCATTGCAGCCTCGACTTCTCAGCCTCCTGAGTAGCCACAGGTGTGCACTACCATGCCCAGCTTGTGTGTGTGTGTGTGTGTGTGTGTGTGTGTGTAAATTATGTGTTCTGTTGCCCAGTCTGGTCTTGATTGCCTGGCCTCAGGTCATCCTCCTGCCTCAGCCTCCCAAAGTGTTGAGATTACGGGCATAAGCCACCACACTTTACCTAAAGGTATTTTGTTATAGCAGCCCAAATAGACTAAAACAAATGATAATGCTGCCAACAGTGTAGTATTTAAAGAGTCTGGCTGGGCACAATGGGGTATGCCTGCTGCCCCCACTACTTGGGAAGCCGAAGCAGGAGGATCACTTGAACCCAGGAGTTTGAGTTCAGCCTGGGCGATATAGTAAGACCCCATTTCCAAAAAAAATAAAAAAGAGTCTGGGCTCCAGAACCACACTGCCTGGATTTGAATCCCAGCTTTATCTCATTGCTTACTAGGTGTATCACTATAGGCAGGATGCTTCACTTTTATGTGCCTCAGTGTTTCTCATCTGTAAAATGGGGACAATAATAATATCTACATCATTAGGGTACTGGAAGGTTTAGACAATACATGTAAAACATTTTAACAGTGCCTGGCACATCGTAAGTGCTCAAGAAACATCAGCACTTAATGTTTGGTTCTTGAAAAAGTATATGCACCAATTGCTTTCAACTGATTCCTTTTTCACTGACTGCCCACTGCTTTGTTCCGACGTAACAACTTACATTTGTATAGTATTTTACAGTTTTCAAAACACTTTCAAACACATTATCTCATTTCAATTTCACAAGCAATTCACAAAGTAGGCAAGCTGCACAAGGCTAAAAATGGCCAATTTAGAAAGAGAACCCAGAGTTCCTCTGACTCATGCCACTACACCATGTCCTTCTGCTAAATGATGAACTTTTATAGTCTTTGAACAAGACTTACTGATTGAAAACATGTTACTTGAGAATCCCAGGGCTCTCTCTTGGTGCAACTGGCTCCTTTACAAAGCTTTTTAATGCACAGAGAAACCTACTCCCATGAATAGGATGAATCCATTCATTTTAGAGCAACAGAGGAGAAAGCCTATTATGACCTAAAGAAAGGATCAAATGTTAATTTCTCCCTGCAATCTTTCTAGCCATTATCTCTTTGTGAGGCTTGGACAGGTTAGGGTATAAAGGAGTGTTTTCCTCTCCAATCATTGTGAGTGTGTGAAATACATCTCACATCCAGAAAAGTGCATGAAATGGCCTGCCAATCTGTGTGATTAAGTACAAAATGTCACAATATGAATGACTGTTATAGGTGGTAGATTTTAGCTATGTAACTTGTCTTGATCATATCTATGAAAGTCTTTAAGTAGAGGAGATTCTACATGCTACCCAAGTTTGAGAGAATAAAGGTTGCAAGTTCTAAGAAAGTCACTTCTTCAGAATTTAGAGGCAACAATCTCATAAAAAAATCAACATACAAAGAATCAGATTATTGATTATGAAAGTAACCCACCCTGAATTTGTGAATTCTAACATTCCATTTAACACTCATGAAGCAATGATGCCAGCTGAAAGCACCTCAGGCTGAGTGAGTGAGGTGCTTTTAAGAGAGACAATAATCCTGGAAAGCAGAACAACTAAAGATAACATATATGAATGAGGAGGCATTTGCCCTGAGTCGCCTGGAATCCAGAAAATGACTTTGAAAAGAGGAACTATTTCACTAGTGTTTATCTCACACTGTCCAAGATAGACTATATTTGTCAGGCAGGAATATTCTAGCCCTCAATGGGCTGCAGGGTGTGTTTAATTCTTCAAGCCTACAGTCTGGATATGAGACGCCACAAGGTTATCCAATTCTCTCCTCTTTGATTTAATGCTCACCAAGCACTGTGACACGGAGAAGGGGGCCTGAGCAGCAGATATTCTATGTCTTTGGATGGCATATCCCTTTGTGAAATGGAATTCCTGTGATTTGTTCGTCAGTCTCTTATAGATTAAGTTAATATAAAAAAAAGAGTGTGTCAGAGACAGATTTCATTCTGAGCGGGGATAGGATGTTGTACTGAGAGAAGTCAGGGCTGAGGAGCAAATCCTCCACTTAAATATAGAAGCATGAAACACATGGGATCAAATCGCGTTTTCTTCACTAACTACTTCTGTGACACTAGTCAGGTTAGTTCATTCTGACCTTGACTTTCCTCAGTGGATAAACAGCCTACTTAGGGTTGTTCTAAAGATTCTTTGTGGCATTTAGCATACTTTCTGGCAAAGTGTGTATATGTGCGTGATTCCTGTTACAAAACCGAGGCAAACCGGCTGGGCGTGGTGGCTCATGCCTGTAATCCCAGCACTTTGGGAGGCTGAGGTGGACGGATCACAAGGTCAGAAGATCGAGACCATCTTAGCTAACATGGCAAAACCCCGTCTCTACTAGAAATACAAAAATTAGCTGGGCGTGGTGGCAGGCACCTGTAGTCCCAGCTACTCGGGAGGCTGAGGCAGGAGAATGGCCTGAACTCGGGAGGCGGAGCTTGCAGTGAGCCAAGATCGCGCCACCGAACTCCAGCCTGGGCAACAGAGTGAGACTCCATCTCTAAAAAAAAAAACAAAACCGAGGCAAACCTTCAACATCAGGGGACCCCAACACGATGCCATACAACTTCATAGACAACTAGCCAGGTTTCCCATCCATCCTTCCATTCCCCACTCTCCTCTTGGGACAAATACTTGGTTATTTGGCAGTGTAAAGAAACCGTGGCCTAGCCTGGCACGGTGGCTCTTGCCTGTAATCCCAACACTTTGGGAGGCTGAGGCTGGCGGATCATGAGGTCAAGAAATTGAGACCATTCTGGCCAACATGGTGAAACCCGTCTCTACTAAAAATACAAAAATTAGCCAGGTGTGGGCGCCTGTAGTCCCAGCTACTCGGGAGGCTGAGGCAGGAGAATAGCTTGAACCCAGGAGGCAGAGGTTGCACTGAGCTGAGATCATGCCATTGCACTCCACCCTGGCGACATAGCAAGACTCCATCTCAAAAATAAATAAATAAATAAATAAATAAATAAATAAGAAACTGTGGCCTAAGTCTTTCTCTTAAATATAGTTAAATTCAGCCAGGCATGGTGGCTCACACCTTGGCCTCCCAAAATGGTGTAATTCCAGCACTTTGGGAGGCCAAGGTGGGTGGATCACCTGAGGTCAGGAGTTCGAGACCGGCCTGGCCAACATGGTGAAACCCCGTCTCTATTAAAAATACAAAAATTAGCCAGGCGTGGTGGCATGCGCCTGTAGTCCCAGCTACTCGGGAAGCTGAGGCAGGAGAATCGCTTGAACCTGGGAAGCAGAGGTTGCAGTGAGCCGAGATCACACTACTGCACTCCAGGCTGGGTGAAACAGCGAGACTCAGTCTCAAAAATAAATAAATATAGTCAAATTCAGAAGGAGGAGGAAAAGGATATATAGTAGTCCCCCCCTTATCTGCAGAGGATACATTCCAAGACCCTCAGCGGATGCCTGAAATACTAGATAATACCAAACCCTATATATACTATGTTTTTTCCTACAGATACATACCTACGATAAAGTTTATACATTAGGCACAGTAAGAGATTAACAATTACTAATGATAAAATAGAAAAATTATAACAGGCCAGGCATGGTGGCTCGCCCCTGTAATCCCAGCACTTTGGGAGGCTGAGGCAGGTGGATAACCTAAGGTCAGGAGTTCGAGACCAGCCTGACCAACAAAGTGAAAACCCGGCTCTAGTAAAAATACAAAAATTAGCAGGGCATGGTGGTGGGTGACTGTAGTCCCAGCTACTTGGTAGGCTGAGGCAGGAGAATGGCTTGAACCCGGGAGGCAGAGGTTGCAGTGAGTCGAGATCGCACCACTGCACTCCAGTCTGGGTGACAGAGTGAGACTCCATCTCAAAAAAAAAAAAAAAAAACAGAAAAATTGTAACAATATGCCAGTATCACTACTCTTATACTTTGGGGCCATTATTAAGTAAAATAAAGGTTACCTGAACACAAACACAGGGAAACTGGGATAGTTGATCTGATAACTGAGAAAGTTATGACATGACCAACCAGAGGGCAGAGCAGACAGCATGGATACACTGGAGAAGAATGATTCACATCTTGGGCGGAATGACAGAGGAGGGTGCAATATTTCATCACACTACTCAGAAAGGTGTTTACTTTAAAACTTATAAACTGTTGGCCAGATGCAGTGGCTCATGCCTGTAATCCCAGCACTTTGGGAGGCCGAGGCGGGCGGATCACGAAGTCAGCAGATCGAGACCATCCTGGCTAACACAGTGAAACCCCATCTCTACTAAAAATACAAAAAAAAAAATTAGCCGGGCATGGTGGCGGGCGACTGTAGTCCCAGCTACTCCACAGGCTGAGGCAGGAGAATGGCGTGAACCTGGGAGGCGGAGGTTGCAGTGAGCCGAGATTGCGCCACTGCACTCCAGCCTGGGCGACAGAGCAAGACTCTGTCTCAAAAAAAAAAAGAAAGAAAGAAAGAAAAATCAACTGTATGGAAAATACAGGGCTTTCATCAGCAGACAGAAAACTTGGTAGTTGTGAAACTTCTCATTGGAGAAAGATCTCCATAAAGAAATCATGCAGCTGGGCCGGGCACGGTGGCTCACGCCTGTAATCCGAGCACTTTGGGAGGCCAAGGTGGGCGGATCACAAGCAGGAGATCGAGACCATCCTGGCCAACACAGTGAAACCCCGTGTCTACTAAAAATACAAAAATTAGCTGGGCATGGTGGGTGCCGTATGCCTGTAGTCTCAGCTACTTGGAAGGCTGAAGCAGGAGAATTGCTTGAACCCAGGAGGCAGAGGTTGCAGTGAGCTGAGATCGTGCCACTGCGCTCCAGCCGGCCAACAGGGCGAGACTCCGTCTCAAAACAAAAACAAAAACAAAAAACAAAAAAGAAAGAAATCATGCAGCTGATAGACACAGTGAAAGCACTGTGACTTTCTTCTACCTTGGCCAGTTTGGAGCAGAACACAGCCAGTCCCTCATGCAGGGTCCCCATCAGCCCTCATTTTCCACCCACACGTTTCTAGGTGTAACCACTTCCTTGTAGAGTCTAGACTATCAAAACTGGGGGATCTGACTCCATGGCAGCAAAATACTTCTCTCTGCTTTACCTCAGCAGGAAGCATACGTGAGATTGTAACTAGGGCAGGAATGGTCCTCAGAACAAAGACCTAGGTTGAGCACAGTGGTTCATACCTGTAATCCCAGCACTTCGGGAGGCCGGGACGGGCAGATCACCTGAGGTCAGGAATTTGAGACCAGCCTGGCCAACATGGCGAAACCCTGTCTCTACTAAAAATACAAATATTAGCTGGGCATGGTGGTATGTGCCTGTAATCCCAGCTACTCAGGAGGCTGAGGAAGGAGAATCGCTTGAACCTGGGAGGCGGAGGTTGCAGTGAGCCGAGATTGTGCCATTGCACTCCAGCCTGGACAATGAGTGAAACTCCGTCTCAATTAAAAAAAAAAAAGAATAAAGATGTAACCTGTAATTCTGGTTAGATCATAAGCCTGGCTTTTTAAACATCTATATCCTCCTGCTGGACTGCCACTCTGACCTATATGCCTCTGTTGACTCACTACCTAGGTGAGTCCTGGCTGTGGAAGTAAATTACCTGGCTGCCAGTGTCTGGCTCAGAACTGACAGGAGCTCCCAGTTATCTCCCTTCTTCTAGCTGGGTATCAGTGATTCCTGCTGGGGCTGACCCCTAACTCCATAGCCATGTCGCAAAATACCCATGTTTATGGTGGTGACATGAAAAGGGCAAGAGAACCAAAAGTTATTGACCAAAGGCCTTTTGTGCACAAGAAAGCAGTCCTAGATAAAATACGTTTGTAAGGGCAATAATGTTGGAAGCAGAGGATTTTTTTTTCTCTAAGCAACAAAGAGCTATGGAGAATCCAAGAGACTTTCAATGAGTAATTCAAGGAGTAATAAGAAGGTTGGGAGTGGGTGCCAGAAGGGAGCTTTGCTATAAGCAGAACTGGAAAAAGGTATTAAAAATCATAAATAGGCCAGGCACGGTGGCTCATGCCTGTAATCCCAGCACTTTGGGAGGCCGAGGTGGGTGGATCACAAGGTCAAGAGTTTGAGACCAGCCTGGCCAATATGGTGAAACCCCATCTCTACTAAAAATAGAAAAAAATTAGCCAGGCACAGTGGCACGTGCCTGTAGTCCCAGCTACTCAGGAGGCTGAGGCAGACAGAAGAATCGCTTGAACCCACGAGGCAGAGGTTGCAGTGAGCCGAGATCACGCCACTGTACTCTGGCCTGGGCGACAGAGTGAGACTCCATCTCTAAATAAATAAATAAATAAATAAATAAAATCATAAATAAAAAAGATAATAAAAAATAAGGATTATTAACAAGTGTCTGGATTTAAGTAAATGTATTTATTTAAATGTTGCTCTATACTAGAAGTTTTTTGTTTTTGTTTTTGGCGGACAGAATCTGGCTTTGTTGCTCAGGCTGGAGTGTAGTGGCTATTCAATCACAGGCATAATCATGGCAAAGCAAACTACAGCCTCAAACTCCTTGGTTCAGGTGATCCTCCCACCTCAGCCTCCCTAGGAACACGCCATCGTGCCCAGCTAAACCAGAGTTTTTAATCTGAAGCCTAAGCGTATTTTGGAGGGGTGGGTATAGGGAATGTTTTTGAAACCATGAACATTCTGTATACATGTATGTCTTTTTTTTTTTTCCTAAAAAGGTTCATATTTCATTGTCTTCTAAAATGGGTCTATGTCCTAAAAAGTTAAAAACCAACTATCTAAACCACGCTCTTTTTCAATATATTTCCTGGTAATAAGTTATTAAAATAAAGGTTTTATAGTATAAATAATGCTATTTTTTTATTAAAAAGTCATGTTACACTAAAATTCTGTATTAATCAATGCCCTCTGGTTGTCATAACTATGAGATGCTGAACTATTTACTGATTTTGATCTTGTTCTGTAGTTATATAGGATATCAATATTGGCAGAGATAGGTGAAGGTTGCACAGAACCTCCTTGTACATTTCTTTGCAACATCCTAATAATCTATACATATTTTATTTCAAAAATAAACATTTTTTAAAAAATTAAAAAAACAAACAAACAAAAACACAAACCAAGCGTGGTGGCTCACGCCTGTAATCCCAGCACTTTGGAAGGCCAAGGCAGGTGGATCACCTGAGGTCAGGAGTTTGAGACCAGCCTGGCCAACATGGTGAAACCCCACCTCTACTAAAAATACAAAAATTAACTGGGCATGGTGACGCATGTCTGTAATCCCAGCTACTCAGGAGGCTGAGGCAGAAGAATCGCTTGAACCTGGGAGGTGGGAGATTGCAGTGAGCTGAGATCGCGTCACTGCACTCCAACCTGGGGGACAGAGCGAGACTCTGTCTCGTTGGGGGTGGCGGAGGGCTGGGTGTGGTGGCTCAAGTGTGCAATCCCACCACTTTGGGAGGCCAAGACACATGGATCACCTCAGGTCGGGAATTCGAGACTAACCTGACCAACATGGAGAAACCCTGTCTCTACTAAAAATACAAAATTAGCCAGGTGTGGTGGTGCATGCCTGTAATCCCAGCTACTCAGGAGGCTGAGGTAGGAAAATCGCTTGAACCCAGTAGGCAGAGGTTGCGGTGAGCCGAGATTGCGCCATTGCACTCCAGCCTGGGCAACAAGAGCGAAACTCCATCTCAAAAAAAAAAACAACAAAAAAACACAGATCCTAAAATTTGGTGGTTTTGGTTCTTAATCCCAGCTCTGTATTTAAAACCTTTATGATGCTAGGCAAGTTACTAAGTTCCCTGAGTTTCTTTCCTCATTGATAAAAAGGCACAATTGCAGTTAGAACTGTCACATACACGATTTTCAGCAAATGGCCTGACACACAAAGCATCATATAAATATATATAAATTATCATGATTATTTTTAGACCATATGGTCATAACCCAGACATCACTCTTCATTGGGTGACAGGTATATAGCTTCCAGACATGGTTCCTAAGTGGAAATAAACTCTCTCCTTTGGAGTAGTTTTGGAAACCAAATCTATAAAGTGACAGTAAATATCATAAACAAGGAACTGCCCTTTGAAAATTAGAAGAAAAATGTCTAGTATAACAGAATAATATGGAGTTAAGGAAGAAGGAAGAAAGGAAGAAAACTGTGTGCACATACACCACACATGTGCACACACACACAAGAGCAAAAGCAGGGAATGAGACCATTTTTTAAAATGGGTATTCCAGTCCATATTTGCTCAGCATTAACAGTGTGCTTAAAGACTCTGAAAGTTAGATAGAATCTTCATTTAAATTGTTTCTTTAATGGACAAATTAATGATAGTGTTCATTTCCTAGAGCTGCACATGTTTTCCATTAAGGATTATTTAACTCAACCTAAAATCTGCAAAAAGGCCAGTAAAAGAAAAACAAAAAGATGGTCATATAATTAATCTTATTAATCATTTGCTTTCAAGGAGTGTATATGCTAATGGAAGACACAGGCAAAAAAGAATTTTAATATCACAGTAACACAATAAGGTTTCAGACAGATTTGTACAGGGTACAGTGAGAACAGAGGAAATGGGGAAATTATGTCAAACTACAGGTTCCAAATTCCTGGAAGAGATGACACCTGAGCTGAGTCTTGAAGGTGGTGGGTGGTGTAAGAATGAGCCAGCGAAGGAAGTGCAGTGGTTGACAATAGCTGTCCTGGCAGAAGGAACAGCAAGAGCAAAGGGTGGGTGGTGGCCAGGGGGGCGGCGGCTGCCGCAGTGACATGTACTGGCAACCACAAGCAGTTCAACATTACCACTAGATCAAGTCTAAAGCAGGGCATGGCTTACAATAGTGTGGTATCTCACAAAGAGGGAAAATGACATTTAAATAAATTTTTTCTTCAAGTTTTCCCACTGTACATGATAAACCCTAGGGAAAAAAAAATACATTCTAGCAAAAATATTTGTTCAAATAAGCACTTTCATCAGAGAATACCTATTTCTATGGTGAGCAAAGACATTAAATTTTTGAAATCTGGGCTTAACTGCCATAAATAGTCTGCATTTCCTCCCTACTTTTCTCTAGGCTGAGATTTAAAGCATTTAAAAGCAGTACTTTTAGCTGGGCATGGTGGCTCATGCCTGTAATCCCAGCACTTGAGGAGGCTGAGGCAGAAGGATTGCTTGAGACTAGGAGTTCCATGCCAGCCTAGCCAACATAGCAAGACCCCTGTCTCTAAATACATGCATATATACATACCTACATATATAAAAGCAGTTTTTTTTTTTTTTTTTTTTTAACTGGCAGGAGTCTTGATATGGTTTGGCTCTGTGTCCCCACTCAAATCCTATCTTGTAGTTCCCATAATTCCTATGTGTTGTGGGAGGGACCCAGTTGGGAGATAATTGAATCATGGGGGTAGGTCTTTTCCGTGCTATTCTTGTGATAGTAAGTCTCATAAGATCTGATGGCTTTAAAAACAGGAGTTTCCCTGCACAGGCTTTCTGTCTTTGCCCTCTGCCATCCATGTAAGACATGACCAGCTCCTCCTTGTCTTCCACCATGATGGTGAGGCCTCCTCAGCCATGTGGAACTGTAAGTCCACTAAACCTCTTTTTCATCCCAGTCCCAGGTATGTCTTTATCATCAGTGTGAAAACAAACTAATACAGATCTGATGACCGCTCCTATAAAATGTGAGATCTAAAAGAATCACAGCAGAAGCTGAGACAACACTTGTCACAGAAATCTGTAGAACTGATGAATGATTTGTGCCTATTTGCTTAGGAATCCATTTTTCAAATCATTTTTGGAGAATTCAAATGTGAGGACTAAACATCATTGCTAATTTTATGGGCACAGGTAGGCTAAACACTCCTAAAAGCAGTAACTTAACCATGCCCTGAGAATGACCCTGTATGACAGAGGCACCTCAAGGTGTGCTCTGAGCTAGGGAATCCAGAAGTGGCCAACTTGGAGATACACTCCTTGTCTATGATAAACAACTGAGCCCCTGGCCTCTCCTGTGGAACATGGGCCATACAGGGAATTGAGGCCCTGAGTGTTGTGTTAAATGAAGGTTGTCAAGTGAAAGAGGGTGTTAAGTGAAAATGCTATATAAACTGCATAATATTTGGAGGTGGCTGCAGTTTTCCTGCCCAGCCTGCTGCCACTGGGCCATGCAGTTACACTGTGCTGCCCATGGCCACTGAACTGTAGGAAGGCATGTATCTTGTCCAGCCTGCTGCCACTGGACTCCCTCCCCGGTAGTAACGGCCTAATAAAACTCTGCGTCTCATTTTGCTGGCTTATGGTCTCTTCTTTGGCTTCTTGAACCTGGTGTCTTCTTTCTTAAGATTTTTTTTTTTAATAGAGAACAGAGAGTTTATTTTTAAATATTTTTCTTTCTTAATAGAGGTGGGGTTTTACCATGTTAGCCTGGCCGGTCTCAAACTGGTCTCAAACTCGTGGCCTCAAGTCTTCTACCTGCCTTGGCCTCCCAAAATGCTGGGATTATAGGCGTGAGCGACCAACACCCGGCCCCCATTAAGACTGATAGAGGTTTGGCACATCAGGGAAGTGGTATCTAGTGAAGGGAGCATATTTATGACTATTGTGTTTGTTGTGTGTATTTTAAATGTCACAGAGCCTGTTTTCAATGCTTTGAATGCTCTGTTTTCAATGTTCCAGTTGGCCTCGATCAAAGATATCGATCTCATATCCCAGTCACTCTGTGAGCAACTGAGACTTATTTTGGGGACGAGGACACAGCACAAAACCCGCATCCCCTGCCCCTTTCATTACCCTCTCCAAGGCACCTGAATGTTCAAATACATTAAGTAAGGCCTGATTCACAAAAACCCTCCTTGTCCTTTACTCTGAAAGGCAAAAACCTTGGATGATCCATAAAAAGAAATTCCACAGGGAACAGATTTCTGTAAAAACTACTTTGCCATGTTTAGCAAGAATTCCACTAGCTTGAAAATGGTAAGTGTGCAGAGAGAAGAAATTGCTAAGGAAACGATGAGTAAATTATATGGTACTTGATAGTGTACTTCAAAAGCATGACAATCAATCCATGACTGCTGATATAAATAATTCAGAAGACATATTCTTACATTTCCTTGTAGGTGTAAAAACACTACTTCATCCCTAGCTATATGTTTACTCGTTAGTCTTTCCTCCTATTAAACGTTCCTTGGCAAGAAAAGGGGTTGGCCTATGGTATTGGATATAAGATGTGAAAGAGAAAAAAAAAAAAAAATTAATGGCAGGTAAAATCATAAGCAGTTTCCAAAGGCTGGGCGTAGTGGCTCACTCCTGTCATCCCAGCACTTTGGGAGGCTGAGATAGGCAGATCACTTGAGGCCAGGAGTTCGAGACCAACCTGGCCAACATGGCAAAACCCTGTCTCTACTAAAAATACAAAAATTAGCCAGGCGTGGTGGCGCATGCCTGTAATCCCAGCTACTGGGGAGGCTGAGGCAGGAGAATAGCTTGAACCCAGGAGGTGGAGATTGCAGTGAGCCAAGATCTGCCACTGCACTCCAACCCGGCAGACAGAGCAAGACTTCATCTCAAAAAAAAAAAAAAAAAAAGAGTAGTTCCCAAATCATGCCAACGGAAAAAAAAATATTCCAAGAAGACCCAGATAAGTAATTCAATCTCCTGTATTTGTCAAATGTTTATAATCTATTGTGATTCCTAATAAATCATTTTGAATTTAATACTGTTATTCTCTTTCTTTTTTTTGAGACGGAGTCTTGCTCTGTCACCCAGGCCGGAGTGCAGTGGCCGGATCTCAGCTCATGGCAAGCTCCACCTCCTGGGTTCACGCCATTCTCCTGCCTCAGCCTCCCGAGTAGCTGGGACTACAGGCGCCCGCCACCTCGCCCGGCTAGTTTTTTTGTATTTTTTAGTAGAGACGGGGTTTCACTGTGTTAGCCAGGATGGTCTCGATCTCCTGACCTCGTGATCCGCCCGTCGTGGCCTCCCAAAGTGCTGGGATTACAGGCTTGAGCCACCGCGCCCGGCTAAACTTGAAATTCTTAAAAGAGAATAACATGTAATCCCAGCACTTTGGGAGGCCGAGACGGGCGGATCACGAGGTCAGGAGATCGAGACCATCCTGGCTAACACGGTGAAACCCCCGTCTCTACTAAAAAATACAAAAAACTAGCCGGGTGAGGTGGTGGGCGCCTGTAGTCCCAGTTACTTGGGAGGCTGAGGCAGGAGAATGGCGTGAACCCGGGAGGCGGAGCTTGCAGTGAGCTGAGATCCGGCCACTGCACTCCAGCCTGGGCGACAGAGCGAGACTCCGTCTCAAAAAAAAAAAAAGAATTTCAAGTTTAATGACTTGTACAACTAGCTCTGCAAGAAAAAGATGCTACTACCATTTGTCCTCAATGATGCCAGTCGTCTGAATTTAAATTCCCAAACAAATTCTTCAGGATCGAATTATTTTTACACAGACCAAGGGAGGTGGCTTATTCAATAAATCATCTGAAGAATTTTAGTTTCAATAAACCTTTTCAAATAATTTGTTCTGAATGGGGCAAATTTAATACCATCAAAGACTGTCTTGGCTACAGGCAATAATATGCATAAATCCCACAAACATAATGTTGAGTAAAAAACGCCAGACACAAAAGAAGATATATTTTATAATTACATGGGTATAAAGTTCAAAAGGAGCAAAATTGATGATTTTCAAAGTGAGAAGTGGGGCACAAGAGAAGCTTCTGGGGTGGAGATAAGGTTTGGTATCCTGATCTGTGTGCTGGTTACATGGGAGAGTTCAGTTTGCCAATTTTTACTAATCTATAAACCTACAGTTTATGCTTCTTTCTGTAAATATGTTATGCTTCAGTAAGAGTAAAAAATAAAAATAACAAAGGTCATCATGGGTCCTGCTTCAGTAAAGTGCCTGGGTTTAAAATCAACATTCGAGGCCAGGTGCGGTGGCTTACACCTGTAATCCCAGCACTTTGGGGGGCCACGGTGGGCGGATCACCTGAGATCAGGAGTTTGAAACTAGCCTGGCCAACATGGCAAAACCCTGTCTCTACTAAAAATACAAAAGCCGGGCATGGTGGTGGGCATCTGTAGTCACAGCTACTTGGAAGACCGAGGCAGGAGAATAGCTTTTGAATCCGGAAAGCAGAGGTTGCAGTGAGCTAAGACCACGTTATTGCACTCTAGCCTGGGCAACAATAGCAAAACTCCGTCTCCAAAAAAAAAAAAAAAATCAACATTAGAGTCCAGAATAGGAAAATCTACAGACACAGAAAGTAGATTAGCTGTTGCTTAAGGGTTGGGGAAGAGTGGGTGGAGGGATAGCAGGACTGAGGGTTGAAAGGTACGGAGTTTCTTTTTGAAGTAACAAAAATGTTCTTGTCTCACTCTGTCACCCCCACTGGAGTACAGTGGCGCCATCTCAGCTCACTGTAACCTGTGCCTCCCATGGTCAAATTATCCTCCCACCTCAGCCTCTTGAGTACCTGGGATCACAGGTATGCATCACCATGCATGGCAAATTTTTTGTAGAGATAGGGTTTTGCCATGTTGGCCAGAGTGGTCTCAATCACCTGGGCTCAAGCAATCCACCTGCCTTGGCCTTCCAGAGAGCCAGGATTATAGGTGTGAACCACCATACCAGGCAGACAAAAATGTCCTAAAATTGAATGTGGTGATAGTAATACAACACTGAGTATAGTATAAAAACCATTGAATTGTACACTTAAAAAAAAAAAAAAAAAACAGGAAAACTATTATCTTATAATCTTAATTGCTCAGTGTTCTTCACTAGTCCCTCCTTTTTTATTCCCCGACTCCAAGACTGGGTATCAGTAGAATGAGTACAAATGTACATTTTGTTTCATTTATTATTTTTTTTTTTTTTTGAGACACACTCTTGATCTGTCACCCAAGCTGGAATATAGTGGCACAGTCTCTGCTCACTGCAACCTGTGCCTCCCAGGTTCAAGCGATTCTCCTGCCTCAGCCTCCGGAGTAGCTGGGATTACAGGTGTTCACCACCCTGCCCAGCTAACTTTTGTATTTTTAGTAGAGACAAGGTTTTGCCATGTTGGCCAGGCTGGTCTCAAACTCCTGACCTCAGGTGATCCACCCGCCTCAGCCTCCCAAAGTGCTGGGATTACAGGTTGTGAGCCACTGCCTTCATTTATTCATTTTTTAGAGATGGGGTCTCACTATGTTGGCCAGACTGGTTTCAAACTCCTGGCCTCAAGCAATCCTCCCACCTCGGCCTCCCAAAGTACTGGGATTACAGGCGTGAGCCACTGTGCCCATCCCAAAGGTACATTTTCATCTGAATAAAAAGCTAATGAAAATCACATTACCTGAGTTTCATCCCACTACCCCCACTCCCGACCTCCACCTATTTATTACTCACTGCTTACCTTCTCTATATGAGCCGTGCTCAACAGGAATCTGGGATTGGGGGATGAATACAGTGATTCCCAAACTTAGTTGCATGTTGAAATCACCTGGGGAACTTTGAAAGCTACCGATGCCTGAGTCCTCCCTCTACAGATTCTATTTAATTGGCATGGGATGCAACATAGGTATACACATTTTTTTAAAGCTCTCCAGGAACTGAACTCCAGACACATTATATATTGATATAATACACTGACACATTACCTAAACACACACACACACACACACACACACACACACACACACGCACACACTCCTCAGGTGATTCTAATATGCAGCCCAAATTGAGAAGAATTTTTAGTGATTTTCACAAAGAAGTGAAAATCTAAATTCTCTGCCATTTATTAGCTCTCTGACATGTGTAAAACTATTTGATCTCTCGGAACTTGAAGTATGACTTTGAGACATGCCTAGTGCATATGAGGTTTTCAAAAAAATGTTAGCTGCCTTTCCTTTTTTCTTTCCCTTCAAAAATTGGAGAATTTGGGCCGGGCGCGGTGGCTCAAGCCTGTAATCCCAGCACTTTGGGAGGCCGAGACGGGCGGATCACGAGGTCAGGAGATCGAGACCATCCTGGCTAACACGGTGAAACCCCCGTCTCTACTAAAAACTACAAAAAATTAGCCGGGCGAGGTGGCGGCGCCTGTAGTCCCAGCTACCCGGGAGGCTGAGGCAGGAGAATGGCATGAACCCGGGAGGCGGAGCTTGCAGTGAGCTGAGATCCGGCCACAGCACTCCAGCCTGGGTGACAGAGCGAGACTCCGTCTCAAAAAAAAAAAAAAAAAAAAAAATTGGAGAATTTTATTTTTCAAAAAAGCAATTGTGTTGTCACTATTATGTTCCTTTCTGTTCTTCAGAGCCTCTGCCTAATGCTTGCTCTCTAACGTAAGTTAAGGAACCTCTTGTGCTCTGGCTTCCTGGAACCTTGGACTTGTAGATTGAGAATCTGATCTCTGCCTTGGCTGACCTCTCAGGATTTGGTATCTAGACCACCTGTCAGTTCTTATTTTTTTTTTTTTTTAGACAGAGTTTTGCTCTGTTGCCCAGGCTGGAGTGCAGTGGCTCAATCTTGGCTCACTGTAACCTCCAATTCCCGGGTTCAAGCAATTCTCCTGCCTCAGCCTCCTGAGTAGCTGGGATTATAGGTGTGGGCCACCACACCCAGCCAATTTTTGTATTTTTAGTACAGACAGGGTTTCACCATATTGGTCAGGCTGGCTTGAACTCCTGACCTCGTGATCCGCCCACCTTGGCCTCCCAAAGTGCTGGGATTACAGGCGTGAGCCACCACACCCGGTGTCAGTTCTTTTCTGATTCTGGTTTTCCCTGCTCAAGTTGTCTTTACCGCTGCTGAAAAGCCAAGCATGCCATGTAACAGACTTTGCATCGTATCTTTATCAAGAACTCGTATTTAGATCAATGAGGAGAATGAAGTTGGGCAGTCTAGATAACGGGCTATGAAGAAAAAAAGTAAAAGTCATGAGAACACAAGGTGTCAAGCAACATGGAGGGTCTTGAAGGGGTTTCTAGAGAGCAGGGATTCCAAACCGGCAGCCTGCAGGCCACACCCAGCTCCAATGTTCTGTTTAGCCCTCACAGTGTTCAAAAGGTTTCTGAACTGATTGCCAGCTTTTAAAACTGAGAAATTTCAGCCAGGCGCGGTGGCTCACTCCTGTAATTCCAGCAGTTTGGGAGGCCAAGGCAGGTGGATCACGAGGTCAGGAGTTTGAGACCAGCCTAGCAAATATGGTGAAACCCTGTCTCTACTAAAAATACAAAAATTAGACGGGCGTTGTGGTGCACGCCTGCAGTCCCAGCTACTCAGGAGGCTGAGGGAGGAGAATCACTTGAACCTGGGAGGCAGAGGTTGCAGTGAGCTGAGACACTCCAGCCTGGGTGACACAGTTAGACTCCTTCTCAAAATATATAAATAAATAAAATAAAATTGAGAAATTTCAACAAAAATCCAGATGTCTAGCTTCTCTTGAAAAAGACAACAATCTGGCAACAATGGACTCACTGTTCCACATGGAACCAATGAGGACATCAGTAGCTGCTACTTCCTTGGGATGGGGTATCCTCTCTCCAGCTTTCTGCAGATACCACCACCACCTGCTTCCCTTTATTTACTGGCCAGCCTCTCCACCTCTCCAGGTATCTGAGGTTTTTTTTTTTTTTTTTTAAAGAGTTGGAGTCGGCCAGGAGCGGTGGCTCACGCATGTAATTCCAGCACTTTGGGAGGCCAAAGCGGGTGGATCACGAGGTCAGGAGTTCAAGACCTGCCTGGCCAAGTTGGTAAAACCCCATCTCTATTAAAAATATAAAAATTAGCTGGGCACGGTGGCGGGAGCCTGTAATCCCAGCTACTTGGGAGGCTGAGGCAGGAGAATCGTTTGAACCCGGGAGGCAGAGGTTGCAGTGAGCTGAGATCGCACCACTGCACTCCAGCCTGGCGACAGAGCAAGACTCCATCTCAAAAAAAAAGGAGTTGGACTGCAACCTCAAATTCCTGGGCTCAAGCAATCCTCAGGCCTTAGCCTCCCAAGTAACAAGGCCCACAAGCCTGCCGCCACCATGCCTGGCTAATTTTTTTTTTAATTTTGGTAGAGATAGGCTCTTACTATATTGTCTAGGGTGGTCTTGAACTCCTAGTCTCAAGCAATCTTCCTGCCTCAGTCTCCCAAATTCTGGGATTACAGGTGTGAGGCACGCCCAGCCGTATCTGAGGTTTCAATCCCTGCTAAAGAGACAGGGCTTCCCTAAACTAGATGTTCAGTAACTACTTAGTAAATGAATGAATTAAAGTGGAAGAGAGGGAGAAAAACGTGGAAGAAGAGGACGAGGAGAAGCCCTCTATTAGTAACACTCACAATAGCAGGTGCGGAAGGCCTCAAATAGCACATTGATAAGTATGGAATACAAGGTACCTGAAGGTACTTTCCCATACAACAACATGATCAGGACGAGTGTTTAAAAATATTTTAGGGCCGGATATGGTGGCTCACGCCTGTAATTTCATCACTTTCGGAGGCTGAGGCGGGCGGATCACGAGGTCAGGAGATCAAGACCATTCTGGCTAACAGGTCTCTACTAAAAATACAAAAAATTAGCTGGGCGTGGTGGCAGGCGCCTGTAGTCCCAGCTACTCGGGAGGCTGAGGCAGGAGAACGGCGTGAACCCGGGAGGCGGAGCTTGCACTGAGCCGATACCGCGCCACTGCACTCCAGCCTGGGCGACAGGGCGAGGCTCTGTCTCAAAAAAAAAAAAAAAAAAAAGCCAGGTATGGTGGCGGGCGCCTGTAGTCCCAGCTACTCGAGAGGGTGAGGCAGGAGAATCGCTTGAATCTGCGAGGCGGAGGCTGCAGTGAGCCAAGGTGGCGCCATTGCACTCCAGCCTGGACAACAAGAGCGAGAGTCTGTCTCAAAAAACAAACAAACAAACAAACAAAAAAACACTATGTCTTTATACCTTACAAAGTTCCAGGAAAGATTTCAGATGGTGCTAGCAGACAGGATGGGCTAAAGACTGCGACATCACATCCAGAAATAACAGCTTAAGGGGTTTTCAGTAGATTTGAACGGGAAGTGGTAAGGACATGAAGGAAACTGGGGACAGCAAGACAGAGAGAAAGGCAGGACTATGAGAAGGGGTAAACGTCAAGGCCCAGTGAATATCCAGGATAATGGCCCTGAGGCTCGAGAACCAGAATCCAGAAGACTCAACCACTGTAGATAGGAACTCAGCACTGATGGGCTTGGGAAAAAACAAAACAGGATTTGGTTATCAGAGAAGAGACATGGTAATCAATATTTCAGGGCCTCAACAAAAAAGGCATCAGACCTGGAGGGAGAGTAAAATTACTGGGCAGTAATAACATGGCAGCACCCAGGACCCAAGGAAGGAAGGCTGTGTGGCTGCAGCCACTCAGGTGCCCTGGGGTCCATTCAGGCCCACCTAATTTGCAGCAATCAGACTCAATTCTTTTTTTTTGGGGGGGGGGGGGACAGAGTCTGGCTCTGTCGCCCAGGCTGGAGTGCTGGAGTACGGTGGCCGGATCTCAGCTCACTGCAAGCTCCGCCTCCCAGGTTTAGGCCATTCTCCTGCCTCCGCCTCCCAAGTAGCTGGGACTACAGGCGCCGCCTCGTCGCCCAGCTAGTTTTTTGTATTCTTTAGTAGAGACGGGGTTTCACCGTATTAGCCAGGATGGTCTCAATCTCTTGACCTTGTGATCCGCCCGTCTCGGCCTCGCAAAGTGCTGGGATTACAGGCTTGAGCCACCGCGTCCGGCAATCAGACTCAATTCTAAGATCCACATAAGCTGTAATCCTTCTCAGTTGCTGCCATGATTGTCTCCTGCACTGGGCAGGTCTGTGCCTGGAGGTGACAGTTACAGGCGTCTAGGGTCTGAGGGTCAAGACAGAAGCTGGGCTAAGGAGTCTAAAGTAAGCAAAGTCAACCTGGACCTCCCCAGAAATTAGCCAAAAATGTGGGTATGGGACTCAGGAAAAAAGTTAGGCTTGAAACAGAGATTTGGGAGCAATCTCCCAAGAGCTGAAGCCAAGAAGAGAGTGCCAAGAGAAGCACAGATGACTGTCAAAGGCTATAGAGGAGCCACATAAGGGAGGGAGGGAAAGGAGGCAGCTACCGTGGTAGTCAAAAGATGCATACAAAAAAACCCCAAACACCTGAGGCCAGGCATGGTGGCTCACACCTGTAATCCCAGCATTTTGGGAGGTCGAGGCGGGTGGATCACATGAGGTCAGGAGTTCAAGACCAACCTGGCCAACATGGTAAAACCCCATCTCTACTAAAATACAAAAATTAGCCGGGCGTGGTGGTGGTCCCCTGTAATCCTAGCTATTCAAGAGGCTGAGGCAGTAGAATCGCTTGAACCTGGGAGGCAGAGGTTGCAGTGAGCCAAGACCACACCACTACACTCTAGCCTGGGCCACAAGAGTGAAAGTCTGTCTCAAAAAAAAAAAAAAAAAAAGTTACCAGAAAAGCACCTGAGATGAACAGAATCCTCCAGCTTCACAGAAGCTAAGAAAATAAATTTAAAGAAGGGGGTGGTTAACAGTCACTTACTGAAGAAAGGACACATAAGACGAAGACCAAAATAAACCAAAAGTAGGTAACCTTCAAAAGATTTTTCAGAGAAAGGGGTGGAAACCAGACTGCAAAGGGTTAAGAGAGTAGGTGTTGAGGAAGTTAGAGAGGAGCCAAACAAACCCTAATATTTATGGTAGTGAGGTTTGAGCTATGTTTGTTTTGGCTGTGCAGTTGCTAGGTTATGACAAGGGCACACTGAACTCCTGCTCTGCTCCCGCTTTTTGTCTGGCATTCTCAGAAATCACCTGGATCACCTAGTCTTACGTAGTCCTAAGGAATAACTGAACTTGTTATATTTCTTCCTTTTCTAAGTGGAAAGCAGAGGATCCCTAACCCACCCGTGGTTGCCAACAGTCCTTCACCATGTGGGCTGGGGTGAAAAAAGCACCATGGTATCCATGGTTTTGGGAGTGTAGAGGGGTCACTGAGCATCAGGCTGGCTATGAAGAAAGGAGTTATGTTCTTCCCTCCTCTTTGCACATTTGTTTTTACTTCCCAATGCCCGGTGGCCTTGGTAAAAAACATTCGATGTGTAAATGATGTGAGCATGGCAGACAACTGCCAGCTTTCTAGCAGTTGTTCCCAATCATCATTGTCGTCATGGAAAGAGGACTAAATCAGGAGTGTGGACACCAATGGGCAGCCTGCTAATTTTGTAACTGTAATCCTTTTACACAACACATGTCCATGTTCACATGCATGCAAGAATAACATGAAGTTAAACTCAGCACTTTCTGCACGGTAGATGCTCTACCACACCCGCGTTAAGCAGTTAAAGATGGTCATTCCTCATAAAGACAAGCTGAAGAAAATCTTCCCTTTTCTTCAACATATTCAGATTTTATTTTCATCCCCTTTAAAAAGACAAGTTGGACAGGCACTGTGGCTCATGCCTGTAATCCCAGCACTTTGGGAGGCCAAGGCAGGCGAATCACGAGGTCAGGAGATGAGACCATCCTGGCCAACATGGTGAAACCCCGTCTCTACTAAAAATACAAAAATTAGCTGGGCATGGTGGCGCGTGCCTGTAGTCCCAGCTACTCAGGAGACCAGGGCAGGAGAATCACTTGAACCCAGGAGGCGGACACTGCCGTGAGCTAAGATTGCACCACTCCACTCCAGCCTTGTTGACAGAGTGAGACTCTGTCTCAAAAAAAATAAGATAAATAAATAAAATAAAAAGACAAGTCAATTCGGTGGGGTTTTTTTGATGCATGGCACCAAGAACAAAAACCTTAGACAAAACTGTTTTTAAAAAATCATGAAATTGATGTATTTTGTTGAAATATTTATGGATGATATGATGTCTGGGATTTATTTCAAAATAATAATATGGGGGAGTGGATAAAAGTATAGATAAAATAAGATTAGCCTTGGGTCGATTATTATTTAAGCTTGGTGATGGGTATGTGGAGATTTAATACACTATTCGACTTTTTTCTATAATACAGATTTTAAAAATTAATGTACTTATGTAAGTTAGATAGTATCTTGTAAACAAGTGAAAGGCAAGCAATAAACTGGGTAAAATATGCAATATGTATATTTCGATATGCAGCTAATAGAAAAAATGTCATAAGTGGGTAATTCATAAAAGAAGAAATATAGGCCAGGTGCAGTGGCTCACGCCTGTAACCCCAGCACTTTGGGAGGCTGAGGCAGGCGGATCACTTGAGGTTAGGAGTTTGAGACCAGCCTGGCCAACATGGCAAAACCCAATCTCTACTAAAAATACAAAAATTAGCCAGGCGTGGTGGCACACGCCTGTGATCCCAGCTACTCAGGAGGCTGAAGCAGGAGAATCCCTTGAACTCAGGAGGCAGAGGCTTCAGTAAGCCAAGATTGCGCCACTGCACTCCAGCCTGGGCGACAGAGTGAAACTTCATCTCAAACAAACAAAAAACACAAAAAAATAAGAAATACAAACAACCACTTATATACTTTTATATATAAGTATAAATATACTCAACTTCACTAATTGTAGAACACAGAATAATGGCCCTTCCAAAGATGTCCATGTTCTAATCCACAGACCTGTGAATATGTTTCCTTATCGAACAAAAAAGGAACTTTGCAGATATGATTAAATTAAGAATCTTCAGATGGGGAGATTATCCTGAAATATCTAGGGGAGCCCACTATAATAAGGAGAGTCCTCATAACAGGGAGACAAGAGTGTTAATGTTACAGGGAAGGCTATGTGAGGAAGGAAGCAGCCATGAAGGAGATATAATGACATTATGTTGCTGGCTCTGAAGACAAAGTAAGGAGCCATGAGCCAAGAAATGCAGGTGGCTTCTAGAATCTGGGAAGGGCAAGGAAACCGATTCTTTCCTAGAGTCTTCAGAGGGAAGCAGCCCTGCTGACACCTAGAGGTTAGCCCAGTGATGATGCCCAGAAAACACTCAACGTACCATCTGCTTCCACTTTAAATTCTTGCCTACTGACTTTCAGTGGGCCCGAAGGGGTCCCTATCTCTGCCAACACTACAATAATGCAATATTTCCCACCAATTTACCCTCCTACTCTCCTAGACAGCTATTTTACAGCTTCTGAGCTTTCCTCAAATCTCCCAACTTCTCTTTTGGGTCATGCTGTTTGCTGAAGGGAGGGACTTCACCACATACTCATGAAGAGGTCATGAGCAACCAGAACTTCCATTTTTGTTCATTTGAGACAGGGTTTCACTTTGTCACCCAGGCTGGAGTGCAGTGACATGATCACGGCTCTCTGAAGCTTCAAACTCAAGCATTTCTCTCACCTCAGCCACCCAAGATCTAGGACCATCAGTGCATGCCACCACACCTGGCTAATTTTTAAATTTTTTTATAGAGATGGGGGTCTCACTGTATTACCCAGGTTGGTCTTAAACTCCTGGGCTCAAGACATCCTCCCAAAGTGCTGGAAATACAGGCTTGAGCCACCACATCCCACATCTGGCCCAGAACGTTGAAACTCTCCCACCTCTACTTATGTATACCAGCGTCTGTACCCACCCACTCCTCTGTCCCACTTGTTACTTTCAACACACTGTGCTCCTGTCTAAAGCCAATCCTTCCCCTCTTACCTCAAGAACATTGCTTCTGCAGTTCTCCATCATCGTGAATTTCTTCCTTTCCACTGGCTCATTTGTACCAGTATATAGACGTGATTTTAAAGCACCCAGTGTAAAAACAACAGAATTCCTCCTACAATATCCCTCTCTAGCAATCACTCAGTTTCTCTGCTCCTTCTTAGAGCAAAGCTCCTAAAAAGAGATTTTTATGCTTGCTGTCTCTAATTCCTCTTCTATCCTTTTTGAACCCACTTCAATTGGCTGTTAATCCATCCTCTGCACAGTTCTACCCAGTGGGAGTCATTATTTCCACTGTACAGAAGAGCAGAGTCTCAAAGAGTTTGGGTAACTTATTCAAAATCACACTCAGCCTGACCCTAAAGCCTATGCTCTTTCTACTCACTGCTTCGGCTTGGCCCTCAAACTTTAGTTCTTACTCACCTGTAAACTGTACTTCCTAGCCAGCCTCCTGTAACACTGGCCTTGTTACATGTCTTGTAAAGTGCTCATTAGATTTGATTCCAGTTCATTTATGAACAATAACATACTGATTTTGAAACTAATATATTTCAGATCTTATCTGGTTGTGTCATGGCTCACACTGACATAATATTTTCTCTTATAGTTGTTGTTTTTTGGAAGGATTTCATTAATATTTCTTTAAGTATGAGGCTATATTATTATAATCCATATTATACTATTTATTCATAAATTTATTATTTTCATTTTAACACATGCTCAATACAAGAATGTAGGAAATGGGAAACAAAAAATATATTTACCATAATTACATCACCAAATACAAATACTGTTAGCACTTCTGTTTCCTTCTAGATTTTCATGTTTTTTTTTTTTTAGTTCTAATCATAGCAAATGTAGAAAAGTAATCTTGCAGTTATTGTTAAAATATGCAAAGAAATCAACATAAAATAAAAGCACCAGTACTCAAGGATATATGATTTTTTTTTTTTTTTTTTTTTTTGAGACAGAGTCTCGCTCTGTAGCCAGGCTGGAGTACAGTGGCGCAATCTCAGCTCACTGCAACCTCTGACTCCCTGGTTCAAGTGATTCTCCTGCCTCAGCCTCCCGAGTAGCTGGGACTACAGGTGCCCGCCACCTCGCCCGGCTAATTTTTTGTATTTTTTAGTAGAGACGGGGTTTCACCGTGTTAGCCAGGATGGTCTTGATCTCCCGACCTCGTGATCCACCCATCTCGGCCTCCCAAAGTGCTGGGATTACAGGCTTGAGCCACCGCGCCCGGCTGATTTCTTTTATCTTCTGTAAAGTAGAAATAATACTAGCACTTCATTGGATCGTTGTAAGAATTAAGTTAATGTATGGAAGGCATATAGTATATTAAATGGCAAAAAACTGACCTGTAAGCAGTTATAACAGATTATCTCCTCAACCCTTTATTTTCTAAATTCAGCCCTTTCCAGCTCAGGTCAAAGTTCTCTAACCTGGCACTGCTCTTCTACAAACTTTTGTGATTCTTTCAATTTCTAGATTCAAATTAGATTCGTTATTCTGTCAACCCAATAGATACCAGTGAAATTTATTCCCATGTCCTCCCTCTCACAAAGATGAATGATGCTGAATTATTTTGTGGGAATTGAATGTCTCTCTTACGGGCCTAAATCTTTTCTCCAGTTTCAGTTGCAATTTGCCAACTCTAATCTTTCAGGAGTTAGGACTACTCTGCTTACACCACTGGTTTTCAACCTTTCTCTTTTGGTAGCTACATCATCAGTTTTTGTTCACTTCTCCCTTGGGGTACTGTGGTAGCAAGATATCTGTGACTGGTCTCGAATTCCTGACCTCGTGATCCACCTGCCTTGGCCTCCCAAAGTGCTGGGATTACAGGTGTGAGCCACCGCGCCCAGCTGATACCATTTCATTTTATGGTTAAAAAATAAAAAAAAGAAAAGCATGCTGAAAATACACTATCAGTGTTTATTAAGATGACCCTTAAAAAGGGAGAAAAGAATTAAACAAAATCAGACTAAGAATTTTTTTTTGTTTGTTTGTTTTTTGAGATGGAGTTTCACTCTTGTTGACCAGGCTGGAATGCAACGGCGTGATCTCGACTCAACGGCAAACTCCACCTCCCAGGTTCAAGCGATTCTCCTGCCTCAGCCTCCCAAGTAGCTGGGATTAAGGGCATGCGCCACCACACCTGCTATATATATATATATTTTGTATTTTTAGTAGAGACATGGTTTTACCATGTTGAATAGGCTGGTTTCAAACTCCTGACCTCAGGTGATCCACCCACCTCAGCCTCCCAAAGTGCTGGGATTACAGGCGTGAGCCACCACACCCAGCCAGACTAATAATTTTTTTTTTTTTTTTTGAGACGGAGTCTCACTCTGTTGCCGGGGCTGGAGTGCAGTGGCCGGATCTCAGCTCGCTGCAAGCTCTGCTTCCCGGGTTTACGCCATTCTCCTGCCTCAGCCTCTGGAGTAGCTGGGACTACAGGCGCCCGCCACCTCGCCCGGCTAGATTTTTTTTGTATTTTTTAGTAGAGACGGGGTTTCACCGTGTTAGCCAGGATGGTCTCGATCTCCTGACCTCGTGATCCGCCCGTCTCGGCCTCCCAAAGTGCTGGGATTACAGGCTTGAGCCACCGCGCCCGGCCTCAGACTAATAATTTTAAACCATTTGGATTAAATAAAATATTTTTTTTGGCCAGGCGCGGTGGCTTATGCTGTAATCCCAGCACTCTTGGGAGGCCAGGCAGGCGGATCACGAGGTCAGGAGATTGAGATGATCCTGGCTAACATGGTGAAAGCCCATCTCTACTAAAAATACAAAAAATTAGCCAGGCGTGGTGGCAGATGTCTGTAATCCCAGCTACTCAGGAGGCTGAGGCAGGAGAATCGTGTGAACTCAGGAGGTAGAGGTTGCAGTGAGCTGAGGTCACGCCACTGCACTCAAGCCTGGGTGACAGAGCGAGACTTTGTCTCAAAAAATAAATAAATAAATAGAAATAAAAATAAATAAAGAAAGAAAGAAAATAGTTGTCTTATCCTCCCCAGATTTGCAAAACGGCATCTTGTTGACTTGGGAAAACACTGTCATCTGGACTCCGCAAATAATATTCCAGTTACTGCATTTATATTTGTTGTATATTTTACTTATTTTTTTTTTGAGACAGAGTCTTGCTCTTGTTGCCCAGGCTGGAGTGCAGTGGCATGATCTAAGCTCAATGCAACCTCCGCCTCCTGAGTAGCTGGGATTACACACCCAGCTAATTTTGTTTGTTTGTTTTGACACGGAGTTTCGCTCTTGTTGCCCAAACTGGAGTCCAATGGCATGATCTTGGCTCACAGCTATCTCTACCTCCCAGGTTCAAGAGATTCTCCTGCCTCAGCCTCCTGAGTAGCTGGGATTGCGGCACGTGCCACCACACCTGGCTAATTTTGTATTTTTAGTAGAGATGGGGTTTCACCATGTTGGTCAGGCTGATCTCTAACTCCTGACCTCAGGTGATCTACCCACCTCGGCCTCCCAAAATCCTGGGATTGCAGGCGTAAGCCACTGCGCCCAGGCTGTGTTATATTTTAGCTATTTGTTTGAAGGCTTTGGACTCAAACATAAATACTGATATAATTTTGGAGAATAACTTTATCCACTTATATTCTACCCACCGGAATACTCTATAGATGAAAACGATAGACCTTGAAGGGGTCCAGAATATGCCATTATGGCATAAAAACTATTTCAAGCAGAAGGTATTTGAGCTTCTAAGATCTTATCTGTCTAAAAGCAGAGTCTCCCAGTATAATTCAATTGTTATCAATCTCCTCCCTTGGAGGGAAGACTGGCTCTTATCACAGAATATGAGATGCCTCCACACCACACCTCAACACATATTGTCACACAACTATCATATCTCCCATGTATTCTTCTAAGGGCCCTTTTAAATCATTTATTTTCCTATAAGTGCCCTTCCTCCTACCTTAAGATGGTATATAAACTCCAAATTCTTTTTTTTTTTTTTTTTTTTTTTTTGAGACAGCGTCTAGCTCTGTTGCCCAGGCTGGAGTGCAGTGACACAATCTCGGCTCACTGTAACTTCCATCTCCCAAGTAGCTGGGCTTACGGGCACATGCCATCGCACTTGGCTAATTCTTGTATTTTTTGTAGAGATGGGGTTTTGCCATGTTGCCTAGGCTAGTCTTGAACTCCTGAGCTCAAGCAACCCACTGCCTGGGTCTCCCAAAGTGCTGGGATTACAGGTGTGAGCCACCGCGCCTGGCCCCCTGAATTCTAACCACCCCTTTGAGTTACATTGGTCTGTCAATTTCTGTAAATGCATTAACTAAGATGTACAATTAAATTTTGTCTTTTCTCTTGCTAATCTATCTTTTGTCATAATTTGCAGGCCCCCAGGAATGGAAACTAAGAGGTTAAAGGAACAGTTTTTCTATACAGGTGCAGCTATAGGAGTAAGCACTATGCATGGTTACATTAGCATCACTATTTGTGGAATCTATAGCAAGGCAATTACTGCCCTAGATGTCCCTACCTACCCCATCAACCCTGGAATTTGGAAATAAGAAAGGCATCAGACACAGCAGAGATATGGCAAGGGACTTGGAAAAGACTTCCAAATGCTTCCATGAAGTAAACTGCACTATAACCAGACTGCAATGTAAATATATCAACAGAGGAAGGAGTCAGTGAGACCCTAAAAGGATTAGGAGCCCAGGAAACACCTTTGGAGTGATTTCTGCATGTATTATCTGGGGCAAGGGCTACTTGGCCACTCCATTGGAATACTATGATCTCCATAGCAGGGAAGAGTCAAGGCTTCTAAACTCCCTCAGCTGAAGAACAATCCTTAAAATCACCCACATTCTCTTGTTGCGATGTTAAGTAGGCACTCAGTAAACGCTTACTGAATGAATGAAGAAGGCTCCCACAGGCAGTCTTCTGATTATAACCTGGCTTCCCTGTAACTTCCCATGGGGAGAATGTGCAGACAGGAGGAGTCTCTTCCTTCAGACAGTTAACATTTCTTCTTACACATTAACAAAAGATCAAACGAGTGGGGTGCAAGGCTCAGATGGCAAAAGCAGATTTCACAGGGCTTGAACAGTGTCTGCACCAGTGATGAGGACCAGACAGCACTCCAGGACCAGACATTGCGGAGGCAGCAGCCAGCACCCCAGAACAGTCCACCTCTCAAAGTCCCCCAATCCATACCACTTACCCTTATGCAACTTCCACTGATTTCCCCCAACCCCTAGACCTTTAATTGAATAAATATTTACTAAGTGTCTACAAAGGGCCAGTCCTAAAATGTATACCACTGTGAAATAGACAAACAGGGTTTTTAGCCTCTTGAGGATTGAGGTCCCCTCAGCTGGGGGGATACAAGATAGTAAGTAGGTGAGTTTAAGACAAAGGATAAAAGCAATGCTAGAGGCATATGGGAGCGCCAGATTCTGGCAGAATGGGAGAGATGTCTTCCAGACTGAAAACTGAAGAATAAGCAGGAACCGAGGTGTGGATGGAAAATGATCCTGAGCTTACCTTTCATTCATAATTTCCTTCCTTCTTTGGCTATCCATTTGATTCATAAGATGTTTCCAAAGTCATTTCATTTTCTTATTATTAGAGTTTAATTAAACGATAATTTAACCTAAATACAATTTCATTTTACCACAATGTTTCTTGTGTATCTCAGAGTAAATGCTTCTTTTGATTGATAAATAAATTTTAGATCTTAGGCAAAATGCATAGTCCTCTGTAATTTGTTTGATTGTTTGTTGTTTTGAGACAAAGTCTTGCTCTGTCACCCAGGCTACAGTGCAGTGGTGCTATCATGGCTCACTGCAGCCTGGAACTCCTGGGCTCAAGTGATCCTAGGGCCTCAGCCTCCTGAGTAGCAGGGACCACAGGCTTGAGCTACCACGCCCAGGTAATTTTAAAAATTCTTTATAGAGACAGGGTCTCACTATGTTGCCCAGGATGGTCCCGAGCTCCTGGGCTCAAATAATCCTCCCACCTCGGTCTCCCAAAGTGCTAGAATAGTAGGTGTGAGCCACTGTGCCATAATTTTTTTTAATTTAATTTTTTTGAGACAGTCTTGCTCTGTCACCCAGCCTGAAGTGCAATGGCGTGATCTTGGCTCATTGCAATCTCCACCTCCTGCGTTCAAGAGATTCTTCTGCCTCAGCCTCCCAAGTAGCTGGAATTACGGTTGTGTGTCATCATGCTCAACTAATTTTTGTATTTTTAGTAGAGACAGGGTTTCACCATGTTGGCCAGGCTGGTCTCGAACTCCTGACCTCAGGTGATCCACCCGCCTCAGCCTCCCAAATTGCTAGGATTACAGGCGTGAACTACCACACCCAGTCTTAATTTTTTAACTCTAGGCCTGCCCTGAGATTTAAGCCTGTTTAATCCACAACCCAGGACAGCTTTGAATGTGGCCCAACACAAATTCATACGTTTTCTTAAAACATTATGAGATTTATTTATTTTTTTTAGTTCATCGGCTATCATTAGTTTTAGTGTATTTTCTGTGTGGCCCAGGGAAGCCAAAATATCGGACACCCTGATCTAAACCCATTGCCACACTTGGGGAAAAACATGCCCGGAGGGGATAATCTTTCCCTCCCCAGTAGAGGGCTCAGGTTCATTAAACTGCCTGACCACTCAGCCTGGGGGTTCCTCAGAAATGCAGATAGCCCATTTCAGAAAACAGAACACCCACAAAAGCCTGGGTTGTGCCTGCAGGCTACCTGGGAGGTACAAGCCCACACAGAGAAACAAGAGGCGGACACCTACAGTAAATCACGTTTTACCATTTCAACAGAAGTCTGAAATTATAGACCAAAGCCGAATTAAGTCACCTTCCTACTTTCCAGTGGATTTTCTTGTGTATTGTCTCTAGTCGCTTTCCTGTGGTGATCAGATGTAAAGCTTATTTTGAAAAATAAAAGGCCTGTACAGGTCATGGAGTGGGTTGGGAGAGCCAGAGAAGAGCACATTCCACCCTACAGGAAGCCTGGAGGAGGGAGGCCTTCCAGGAAAGATGGATGGCAGGGAAGGCAGGCTGGGAAGGAGAGTGAGGGACAAAGGCATCAGGGCTAAGTAGTGGAAAGGCTGTCCCTCCAGAAGTTCTGCCACAGCCACATTCAGGATCTCCTAAGTGAGCTAGGTGGGGTCCTTAAAAAGAGTGGGTAGGAAGTTAACACACTCACTGTAGAAGTGGGTATGAAGAAGGAACAGGTGTAACAGCCTCTCAACATCTACAGACCAGCAAATACCATAAAATTTTACTGCCCTTAATACTCATGGATAATAGTTATTTACTGAGCACAGGAACAGTGACTAGAATAATGAATACTTGCTATGTGTCAGGCACTATTTCTAGTTCTTCCCATGTACAATATATACATACATATACATATATACGTACATACACACATTATATATGTCTCCACTCATTTAATCCTCGCAACAATCCTATTGTTACCAGAAAGGGGCAACACTATGAGGTTGGTTATATTATTATTTCCATTTTACAGATGATGATACAGGCTCACAGAGGTTAAGTAACAAGATGTAACTCATAGGTGAGTGCTCTGGAAACTCTACTAAGATCTTACACTTGAACTTAGCTATTCTAATAAACCTGGATATTGAGGCAGCATTGGGTTTTTTTTTTTTTCCTTTAGTAGAGACAGAGCCTCACAATGTTGACCAGGCTATCTTTAAGTCCTAGCCTCAAGTGATCCTCCCGCCTTGGCCTCCAAAAGTGCTGAAATTACTGGGGCACACTGCACTATTATTACATTCTTGTATACTGTTGTGAATGCTGGAGCTAGATTGGGCTGAATCCCAAACTCTGCCACTTAGCAGCTGTGGTGTGACCTTAGCCAAATGATCACAGAATGAGCATAATGAGATCAGCCTAACCAACATGGAGAAACCCCATCTCTACTAAAAATACAAAATTAGTGGGGCGTGGTGGCACATGCCTGTAATCCCAGCTACTTGGGAGGCTGAGGTAGGAGAATCGCTTGAACTCGGGAGGCAGAGGTTGCAGTGAGCTGAGATCACACCATTGCACTCCAGCCTGGGCAACAAGAGCAAAGTGCCATCTCAAAAAAAAAAAAAAAATGAAGAATGAGCATAATGACAGTGCCTACTCTACAGGGTGGTTGTAAAGATTATATTAGCTAATATATGCAAGTTCTTAGAACAATGTCTAGAATATGGTCAAAGTTGACCACTACTGAAGGTCCATGTTAGAAGACAAGTAGCAGGCCGGGCGCGGTGGCTCAAGCCTGTAATCCCAGCATTTTGGGAGGCCGAGACGGGCGGATCACGAGGTCAGGAGATCGAGACCATCCTGGCTAACATGGTGAAACCCCGTCTCTACTAAAAAATACAAAAACTAGCCGGGCGTGATGGCCGGCGCCTGTCGTCCCAGCTACTCAGGAGGCTGAGGCAGGAGAATGGCGTGAACCTGGGAGGCGGAGCTTGCAGTGAGCTGAGATCCGGCCACTGTACTCCAGCCTGGGTGACAGCGAGACTCCGTCTCAAAAAAAAAAGAAGACAAGTAGCAAATTGGAGTGGAAAGGACTATTATGCATAGCAAGGGGAACGGCTAACAACCTTAACAGCAAAAGGTAAACATAACGTATTTAATAGGAAAAGAGTGGCCAGGCGCGTGGCTCATGCCTATAATCCCAGCACTTTGGGAGGCTGAGGCAGGTGGATCACCTGAGATCGGGAGTTCAAGACCAGCCTGACCAACATGGAGAAACCCCGTCTCTACTAAAAATACAAAATTAGCTGGGTGTCGTGGCGCATGCCTATAATCCCAGCTACTCGGGAGCCTGAGGCAGGATAATTGCCTGAACCCGGGAGGTGGAGGTTACGACGAGCCGAGATCAAGCCACTGCACTCCAGCCTGGGCAACAAGGGCGAAACTCCATCTCAAAAAAAAAAAAAAGGAAAAGAGTGTAATGAAAGACAGGTATACGTGACCCTCCAGCCCTCAAATAAAAACTAGACATTCACAACCAGGCTGGGATAAAGAAAGTGACCTGAGATAATGTCTACAACCCTTAAGACAATTATCAAGGTTTTGCTATAAAGGATCATTAATGGTTAGCTTAATTATAATCCGGTGGTTTAACAAATCAATGTAGAAAAATGTTGATTGGGCCTTAGTCCTGTCAAAGATAAATTTTATGAAATTAAAATGAACTTGCATTTTTCAAACTTTGTGGCATTTACTTAGAGCAGAACTGGATTTACTGAAAGCAGAATTTATTATTCAATATTACATATTAATTTTCAGAATAAAAATGTAAACATAATTCTAATTTAATTAATTCATTGGGTTTTTAAAACTACTGTTACTACAAATGAGCTGCTTTTCAGCCAACGTGTACATAAAATTGAGATTTATTCCATAGTAAATTCAAATGTATATATAATTAACAGACCCTCTATTACCAAGTATGTGCAATGACAAAGTGTTACTTACTGTGCTGTTTGCTGAAATGGCTGCCTTCTGCTAGAGGGACAGGTATTGCCTTAGGGAAGTACCCCTTCCAATTTCAAACCAGAAAACTAGGAACTGTGAGGGTAGGTGTTAAGAAGGCTGTCAGGACCGTTCCCTTGCCCTGTCTCTTGGCCTAGTCTTGAGGAATCCAGGTGAATACCCTTCTTCCCTACTAGGCTTGGCTCTTAGAAAGGACTTTGCAAACATGTTTTGTTCTACTCTAGCCCCTACCACCAAGCCAGGCTAATGATTCCTTGGATGCTGGGAGTATGCATGAATAGCCCAAGAACTAGGAAGACGGGGATCCCCGTGAGCTGCAGAGGGTAAACAAACTCTATAAACCACATGATCTCGATTGACATCACTCTCACTCATATAATTTATTTCTTCTAGCAGCTAGAACCCAGCTCAGCTGCAGACTAGATAATAATTCATAGCAACTGGTCCACAGCCTTAAAGGGGGAAGCAGTGCCTCCTAGAGGCAATTATGCTGGTGGAAGCAGTAACTTGTGGGAGATTTGAGGAGATGGTCCATACATTTCGGGAATACAATAGTGATTATGTGGTCTGGTTGAACCTCTCCACTGGGATCTTCTCCATTAAGTTAAAAAGTTTGGGCTGGGCACAGTGGCTCATGCCTGTAGTCCCAGCACTTTGGGAGGCCAAGGCAGGAAGATCGCTTGCACTGAGGAGTTTGAGATCAGCCTGGGCAGCAGAGTGAGACTCTCCACAAAAATAAAAAACAAAAATTGCCGGGTCCAGGCACAGTGGCTTATACCTGTAATCCCAGTACTTTGGAAGGCCAAGGCAGGAGGACTGCTTGAGCCCAGGAATTCAAGAACAGCCTGGGCAACATGGTGAAACACTGTCTATAAAAAATACAAAAAAAAAGCCAGGCAGGGTGGCGCACGCTTGTAGTTTCAGCTACTTGGGAGGCCAAGGCGGGAGAATAACCTGAGTCCAGCAGTTGAGGTCTAAAGTGAGTCATGACTGGTCACTACACTCCAGCCTGGGCAACAGAGAGAACTTTTTTTTTTTTTTTTTTTGAGACAGAGTCTCGCTGTGTAGCCCAGGCTGGAGTGCTGTGGCCGGATCTCAGCTCACTGCAAGCTCCGCCTCCCGGGTTCAGGCCATTCTCCTGCCTCAGCCTCCTGCGTAGCTGGGACTACAGGCGCCGCCACCTCGCCCGGCTAGATTTTTGTAGTTTTTAGTTGAGACAGGGTTTCACCATGTTAGCCAGGATGGTCTCGATCTCCTGACCTCGTGATCCGCCCGTCTCGGCCTCCCAGAGTGCTGGGATTACAGGCTTGAGCCACCGCGCCCGGCCGAGAGAACTTGTTTGAAACAGCAACAACAAAACGACCAGCCAGGCTGGGCATGGTGGCTCATGCCTATAATCCCAGCACTTTGGGAGGTCGAGGCAGGGGGATCATAAGGTCAGGTGTTAGAGGCCTGGTCAAAATGGTGAAACCCCATCTCTACTAAAAATACAAAAATTAGCTAGGCACGGTTGTAGGCCCCTGTAATCTCAGCTGCTTGGAGGCTGAGGAAGGAGAACCGCTTGAACCCAGGAGGTGGAGGCTGCAGTGAGCCGAGATTGTACCACCGCACTCCAGCCTGGGCAACAGAGTGAGACTCCGTCTCAAAAAAAAAAAAAAAAAAAATTAAAAAAAAACCGACCAGCCAGGCGTAGTAGCACATGCCTATAGTCTCAACTACGCTGGAGGCTGAGGTGCAACGATTGCTGGAGACCAGGAGGTAGAGGCTGTAGTGAGCCATGATCGTGCCACTGCACTCCAGCCTGGGCAACAGAGGAAGAAAAGAAAGAAAAGAAAGAAAGGAGGAAAGGAAAGGAAAGGGAAAGGGAGAAAGAGAAAGAAAGAAGAAAAGAAAGAGAAAGAGAGAGAGAAAGAGGAAGGAAGGAAGGAAGGAAGGAAGGAAGGAAGGAAGGAAGGAAGGAAGGAAGGGAGGGAGGGAGGGAGGGAGGGAGGGAGGGAGGGAGGGAGGGAGGGTTGGTTTGTGGTTCATTTTTATTTAAAGAATGCAGCTGTGTGTGTGTGGTGGGGTGGGTTTCAGAGATGGGGTTAGGGGGCCGTGTCTCATTTTGTTGCCCAGGCTGGACTCTAACTCCTGGGCTCAAGGGATCCTCCCACCTCTGCCTCTAGAGTAGCTAGGACTATAGGCACACACCACTGCACCCAGCTCAAATAATGCAGTTTTTTACAGTATCATCTATTCTAAGGGTTGCTAACCTGTTCCCTTCAACTCCATCAACTCACCCTGGACCTTCACTTGGGTAAGAACAAACCAGTTCTGATGGTTCTTGGCTTCAATTCTTTTCAATTTATTTAAGCTAAAGTCAGCTAATCCCATTTTACGGGGGAAAAAAAAAAAGCTTATTGAACATATTACCACATACTAGGTAATGTAATGTGCTAGGTACTAAGCTATTACTGAATGTTAATGATACCTTCTATAAATGACAAAGTGTGGGGTGTGTTTGGACTGCTTTATTTTTATTTTTTCTGGAGACAGAGTCTCACCATATTACCCAAGCTGGTCTTGAATTCCTGGGCTCAAGCAATCCTCCTGCCTTGACCTCTCAAAGTGCTGGGATTACGGATATGAGCGACCACACCCAGCCTGCTTCTCGAGTCGGTGGATGACAACATGTGAAACCAAGAGGACTGTCTCTCCTTGTCTCCATGTGCTCTGACAAGACTGCAGCTTTCTCACAGGCCAGAAACAACGGGGAACACTTCCTCTGTAAATGGGCTCTGGAATCTATTGGTTAGTTTTCCACATCTCATAAATTATGTACTTCCCCAAGTGAGCTAACTTAGCTGGGAAGCAAGCAAAGTTGATCCTTTAACAACAGGGGTTTGAACCTTCTCCCACAAGAATGTAAGTTCCACAAAAGCAAACATTTTTATCGTTTTAATCATTGCTAAATCCCCAGGGGCACAGTAGCTGCTCACTAGCCGCTTATTTATTTGTTGAATAAATAAATGATGAAGACAGGATTCAAATTCAAGTCTGTCTGGCTTTATTTATTTATTTTTCAGGAAGAGGGTCTCCCTCTGTTGCCCAGGCCAGAGTGCAGTAGTAATCATAGCTCACTACATCCTCAAACTGCTAGGCTCAAGCAATCCTCCTGTCTCAGCCTCCCACGTAGCTGGAACTACAGGTGCATACCACTATGCCCGGCTAATTTTTTTTTTTTTTTTTTTAAAGAGATGGGGGTCTCACTGTGTTGCCCAGGTTGGTCTTGAAATCCTAGCTTCAGGCAATCCTTCTGCCTTGGCCTCCCAAAGTGCTGGGATTATAAGCAGGAGCCACTGTGACTGGCCCTGTCTGGCTTTATTTTATTTTATCCTTTCTCACCATTCCTATTCAACCTGTCTAGCTTTAAAGAGTAATTTTTGGCCGGGTGCAGTGGCTCACGCCTGTAATTCTAACACTTTGGGAGGCCTAGGTGGGCAGATCACCTGAGGTCAGGAGTTCAAGACCAGCCTGGCCAACATGGTGAAACCTCATCTCTACTAAAATAAAAAAATTAGCTGGGCATGATGGCAGGTGCCTGTAATCCCAGCTACTTGGGAGGCTGAGGTGGGAGAATCTCTTGAACCCAGGAGATGGTGGGTGCAGTGAGCCAAGATCACACCACTGCAGTCCAGCCTGGGCAGCTGAGTGATACCCCATCTCAAAAATAATAATAATAATAATTTTCTTCCTACTGTCTCTCTTATAATTATTTTCATCACCTACCATACAGTAAGAGGAAAAGGAAAAAAAAATACAGGAAAGGGGCAGGGCATGGTGGCTCAGGCCTATAATCCCAGCACTTTGGGAGGCCGAGGTGGGCGGATCACCTGAGGTCAGGAGTTCGAGACCAGCCTGGCCAACGTGGTGAAATCCTGCCTCTGCTAAAAATACAAAAATTAGCTGGACATGGTGGCACATGCCTGTAATCCCAGTTACTTGGGAGGCTGAGGCAGGAGAATCGCTTGAATCCAGAAGGCAGAAGCTGCAGTGAACCAAGATCATGCCATTGCACTCCAGCCTGAGTAACAACAGCAAAACTTTATCTCAAAAAATAAATAATATGATATGATATAATATAATATAGGCTGGGCGCGGTGGCTCAAGCCTGTAATCCCAGCACTTTGGGAGGCCGAGACGGGCGGATCACGAGGTCAGGAGATCGAGACCATCCTGGCTAACGCGGTGAAACCCCTCTCTACTAAAAAATACAAAAAACTAGCCGGGCGAGGTGGCGGGCGCCTGTAGTCCCAGCTACTTGGGAGGCTGAGGCAGGAGAATGGCGTAAACCCGGGAGGCGGAGCTTGCAGTGAGCTGAGATCCGGCCACTGCACTCCAGCCTCGGCGGCAGAGCCAGACTCCGTCTCAAAAAAAAAAAAAACAAAAACAAAAACAAATACATATAATATAAAATAATGGAAAGGAAAGGAAGAATGAAAGGGAAGGAGAAAGAGATGGTACCAAAGAGGATGGGATGAAATTCAGGCTCGGGCATCAGCTGCAACAGGGAGCCCCTTGGGACTCTCCTCCCTAGCAAACTAGTAGTTTTGTTCCAGATGACATTTCTCTTCCACAACTGTTTCTACTTAATTTGTTCCCTAAGTCTGTTGTCATGTGTCATAAAAAAGAAAAGCTGGAAATTATGGAACAATTGAAAGAAGAAATAATCACACAAAACCCTTCCATCAAAATACAACTACTCTTACCAGATTTTGAATGTCCTCAACACAAAGAAATGACAACTGTTTGAGGTGATGGATATGCTAATTATCCTAATTTGATCAATACACATTGTATAGATGTATTGAAAAGTCATATTATACCCCATATACATGTACAATTATGTGTCAACTTAAACAGTGTTTTTATATATATATATACACACACACACATATATACACACACACACTCTTACTACATTTCCTTCTAAGCTTTTTCCTGTGTAAATATTTTAAACTTAGCTGGGATCATTCAGTAATTTCCTATCTTGATTTATTCCTTTTATACCATCATTTTTAATTTCTGTCACATACTAACATTATTTTGAGGCACATGATCTCATCATGCTCAACGTAAAATTCTCAGTTAAATAAAGTGAGATTTTACTGCCAACTGGTATTAAATTTTCATGTTTTTTCACATTGATTCTGTGACAACAGAATGTTAAAATTCCAATTCTTACAACTGACATGAGAGGAAAGATTTTTACAGTTCCCTCTTTCTGTTAAATATTTTTTAAACTGCAAAGAGTCAATACAACACATCATTGTGTTTATTAATCAAGCTGAGCAAATGCCATTCTCTGAGTATTTTCCCCTCCTAGGTCTCTCTAGATTATGATCACTGGGAGAATAAATGAATAACCATTAACCCCAAAAGTGAACAATTGTCTTGAACTATAAGGGAGTTGAAAATATCCAAATACAAAGAAATTTGCATCAGGCTTTTTACTTAATATACACATAATGTTGTCTTCATCTAGTATATAAGACCATGCCACAAACAGTTCTGTAGATTAATACAGTATGGAAGTAGTCTTAGTTATATAGCTGAAGGGAGTGACAAAAGATTTAAGAGAATATAGAATTGCTAAAACCAGCAAAAGGAAACTATAGTATAGTGACTAAACTAGAGTTGCAGATGTGCTCTGCCACTTACTAGCTATGTGACCAAAAGTGATCAAAAAACAAAAAACAAATAAACAAAACCCTGTTCCCACAGGTTAGGGATGGGTATTTTTAAGTATCAACCACAATTCAATTTGATCCTTACACCAATGCTATTAGGTTGGCAAGATGCTTACCCAGATTTTATCCTCCCTTCTATTGAGAGAATATGTCCATATCAAAACAAAACAAGAAAATAATTCATTTCCCAGGCACTCTGGCAGCTAAGAATGGACATAGTTCTTAACAAAATAGGTGGAAGTTTAAAGATGGAGATTCCCGGAATGCTTTTCATATAGGAGGCGGACTGGCAACCACCATGATTCAGGCAAGAATATGAAAGGATGTTAAAATTGGGGAGTGAAAGTTTGATGAGAAACAGGATATTTATACAGTATTAAAGCATGTTCCCAAATGATACTAATTACAAGGGGAAAAAATAGTAACTGTACAATGGAGAAGACTGGTAGACAGTACTGTAAACTATTAATCAAAAGTGATATCACTGGCAGGGAGTGGTGGCTCCTGCCTGTAATCCTGGCATTTTGGGAGGCCAAGGTGGAGGACTGCTTGAGGCCAGGAGTTCAAGACCAGCCTGGGCAACACAGCGAGACTCTCTACAAAAATAAAAATAAAATAAATTAGGCATGTTGACAAGTGCCTGTAGTCCTAGCGACTCAGAAGGCTGGAGCAGGAGGATCCCTTGAGCCTAGAAATGTGAAGTTACAGTGAGCTACGAATGGGTCACTGTACTGTAGCCTAGGCAACACAGTAAGACCCCATCTCAAAAACCAAAAACAAACCAAAAAAGTGGTATCACTAATAATGGGAAAAATAGATGTCATGTACTTTCTGACAGGATATACTATGAGAAGGACAGCACTTCTGTGATATTCCAATTGTGAGGCAGGATCAGACAAACCTAAATTGAGGGGCATTCTACAAAATAACTCACCAATACTGTACTCGCCAAAGCATCAAGATTATGAAAGACAGAGACAGATGGAATAACTACTTCAGATTAAAGACAGCTAAGGAGACATGACATCTAAATACAACATATAATCCTGAATTCGATCCTAGACCAAAAGAAAAAAACTTTTTCCCCAAAAAGGAAATTAGTGGGACTACTGCCAAAATTTGAGTAAGGCCTGTAGATTAATTAGATAATGGCAGTGTATCAGTATTCATTGCTTGGTTTTGATTATTAAAATCATTAAGAAAATACGTTTGTCTTTAGGAATTAGACACTGCAGTATGTAGGTGGTCAAGTGGACATCATGCCTACAATTCCTCTCGCATATTCAGGAGGAAAATATATACATTTAAAGAAAAGAAATAATGCCGGGCACGGTGGCCCACACCTGTAACCTCAGCACTTTGGGAGGCCGAAGCAGGCAGATCACCTGAGGTCAGGAGTTTGAGACCGGCCTGGCCAACATGGCAAAATGCCATCTCTACTAAAAATACAAAAACTTAACTGGCTGTGGTGGCGGGTGCCTGTAATCCCAGCTACTCGGGAGGCAGAGGTAGGATAATCACTTGAACTTGGGAGGCGAAGATTGCAGTGAGTCGAGATCATGCTACTGCCCTCCAGCCTGGGCAACAAAAGTAAAACTCCATCTCAGAAAAAAAGAAAAGAAATGAAATGATAAAGTGAATGGGGTAAAAAGGTTCACCTTTTGCAATCTTTCAGCAATTCTGAAATTAGTTCAATATAAAAAGTTAAAAGGGTAGAAGGATGGGAAAGGCATACTCACTTGTAGGTACTTTTTCCCCTTCCCCTTTGCCCCTTTTCCTGCCCAGAATAAGAAATGTGATGCTGGAGATAGAACAGTCAGCCTGTAACCTCAGGCTAAGGATGCCTGCACAGAAAAACTCCAGCTTGCATCCAAGCTGGCATCCTACAGCCTCTGTTGTTAGTGCTGCACTGCCTACCTCCTAATTTATTTAAGACACTCTTTAGTTTGGTTTTCTACTGCAGCACGTGGTAATCACAATTGATACAGCAAAGTTAAAATAATTTGCCCAAGGTTACAGCATTCCAAAAGTGGCAAGGTCTGTCTAGGTTTGCAAAGAAAACATGCTTTTCTGGTCTGTATCATGCTGAAGTCTAGGCTTCTCTCTCTGTGAAACAGGAATAAGAATTTCTAGCAGTACAGAATGAAAAACACACAGGAGAGTGCCTATGGCAGGGCCTGGCACAGAGGACAGAGGCTCAAATGTTTGCCGAATCAATAATTCAAGAAAACAAGCACATCTGTTTTCAGTATTCTGGTATACTGAGCTATTTTAAGTACTGAAAAAAAAAATGTATTTAAGTGGGTGCAGTACTCTAGCTGCTGCAGATATTAGTCAGCAATTTCATTCAGTTTCTTGGATCTCTCTCACACTCGATCCTCTTCCTCTTCTTTGCCTACTGTCTCCTTCACAGAAATCCTTATACCCTCTCTTTGTCCATCAGCTCCTGCAAACTCATGTCCCTACCAAAGGGGCAGAGTATGGATCCCATGTGAAAAGCTCTCTGAACAAAGTGGCTTATTCAGCTGGCGCAGGCAAGTGTTAGACCACAAGAAGGACCATCCTTCCCAGGTTGCCAGAAAAAAATCAAAACTGTTGCTTTGCACCAGGGAAGCCTAGCCTCTGACCAGAGCTAAGCAGCTATCCAGAGGCTGAGGCTCAAAAAGCTTCATGCAACAGAGTTAAAGATGCAGGAAAGACACTGAATGCTAATCAACCTATCAGACATGCCCCAGGGCTTTTCTGAAGCTGATAGCAATCACTAATATATGTTAAAATGAAATGTGTTAAATACTTCTTTCACTGATTTGTTTTAAACGGGACAAATTATGAACTTTTTAAAAAACAAAGATCCTGGTATTTATTACACCATAAATACCAAAATACCAGTATAGTCATTTTTCTCTGACCCAGATACTAGAACCAGACCTAGATAGCAGCACCCTCACAGGAAGGAGACCGGCTGGTGCAATAACCTATACAGACCTTGTATTCTGAGCTATTTAGGAATCAATAATACTCACATACTTGGGAAAGAGGGAGCACATCTAGGACTAGGGTCTAGGTCACTTTGGGTCACAGACTTTGTGCCTCTGTCCTGAAAAGGCCACGAGTGTGGGTACTGGAGGTGGGGAGAGGGCAGTGGGAAGGGCAAGTTGGAGCTTTTCTAGTTCTTTTTTTTCCCCCAGAGACACAGTCTTGCTCTGTCACTCAGGCTGGAGTGCAGTGGTGCAATCTCAGCTCACTGCAACCTCCGCCTCACAGGTACAAGAGATTCTTGTGCCTCGGCCTCCCAAGTAGCTGGGACCACAGGCACATGACATGATGCCCAGTCAGCTAATTTTTTGTATTTTTAGTAGAGATGGGGTTTCCCATGTTGGCCAGGCTAGTCTCAAACTCTTGAGCTCAGGTGATCTGCCGGCCTCAGCCTCCCAAAGGGCTGGAATTACAGGCATGAGCCACCATACCCGGCCCTGTTCTAGTTCTTGTTTTTGTTTTTTGTTGTTATTGTTGGTTTTTGTTGTTGTTGTTGTTGTTTTTGGAGACGGAGTTTTGCTCTTGTTGCCCAGGCTGGAGTGCAGTGGCGTGATCTCCACTCACCACAACCTCTGCCTCCCAGATTCAAGTGATTCTCCTGCCTCGGCCTCCTGAGAAGCTGGGATTACAGGCATGCACCATCATGCCTGGCTAATTTTGTATTTCTAGTCGATACAGGGTTTCTCCACGTTGGTCAGGCTGGTCTCGAACTCCCAACCTCAGGTGATCCACCCGCCTCGGCCTCCCAAAGTGCTGGGATTACAGGCGTGAGCCACTACGCTCAGCCTCTTCTAGTTCTTTATACTACCCACAACTAGTATGGTGTTTGTGTGATCCTGTAAGGAAGAATCAGGGAACAGAGGCCAAAGACTTCTCTCCTTTGCATCTTTGTAGTTACAATCTTCTCATCTTCTATCCCTCTGCTCATGGACTCCTAAGCTACTGGCAGAAAATTATGTGCACACCCAACTCCCTCTCCTTTTCCCAAACCACCTGCCTATGCCAGTTCTGGACCCTCCACATAACATCTGCAGGTTACTGAGCCCATCCGGATTATCTGCCTGGTGTATTTGTCAATCACAGGCCATTGGCATCTTATAGTCAACTTCATTGAAAAACTGGAATTACGGCCGGGCACGGTGACTAATGCCTGTAATCCCAGCACTTTGGGAGGCTGAGGCGGGTGGGTCTTCAGGAGTTTGAGACCAGCCTGGGCAACATGGTGAAACCCCATCTCTACAATAAAATAAAATAAAAATTAGCTGGGTGTGGTAGTGCACACCTGTAGTCCCAGCTATGCAGGAGAATGAGATGGGAGGATCGCTTGAGCCTGGGAGAAGGGGGTTGCAGAGAGGGGACCTTGGAAGTATGTGCTGACTTTGGAAAGTTTTGGCCAGGTCAGCTACCATCTGCTGGCCTGGAGATCCAGTCTACCTTGACAGATTGTACTCTGATCTCAAGAGACAACTGTGCCACTCCCTCCCACCACAAATACTTGCTTGGGGCATAGCCTCAGGCAAATGACAGAGATCAGCTGCAACTGCTCTAAAATCATAGGTTGCTGGGAAGTTGGCAATGACTCCATTAAAAATCATCTTAAGCTTACATGGAATCTTGGCATCAGCCACTGTGAACTTCAAAGGCTTTGGTCTAGCTATCGAATGGGACAGTAAAAACTGCAACCCTACCCTGGCTATTCAGGACATACTTGTTTAGCTGGCTTGAGGTGTTGGGGGAGACACAATGGTATTGGGAGGTAACAGTCAAATTCTCCACAAGAAACAGTCCTAGGGCCTGGATCTGATAAACTTGTCCCTCGATAAACAGTTTTATAAAAAGTCCTTTGGCCAGGCGTGATGGCTCATGCCTGTAATCCCATCACTTTGGGAGGCCGAAGTGGGTGGGTCACAAGGTAAGGAGATGAGACCATCCTGGCCAACATGGTGAAACCCTGTCTCTAATAAAAATACAAAAATTAGCTGGGTGTGGTGGAACACGCCTATAATCCCAGCTACTTGGGAGGTTGAGGCAGGAGAATAGCTTGAACCTGGGAGGCAGAGATTGCAGGGAGCCGAGATTGCGCCACTGCACTCCAGCCTGGAGACAGAGCGAGACTCTATCTCAAAAAAAAAAAAAAAAAAAAAAATACAGGCCGGGCACAGTGGCTCATGCCTGTAATCCCAGCATTTTAGGAGGCCAAGGCAGGTAGATTTTAGGAGATTGAGTTCATCCTGGCTAACACGGTGAAACCCCGTCTCTACTAAAAAAATACAAAAAATTAGCCGGGCGTGGTGGCGGGCATCTGTAGTCCCAGCTACTTGAGAGGCTGAGGCAGGAGAATGGCGTGGACCCGGGAGGCAGAGCTTGCAGTTAGCCGAGATCATGCCACTACACTCCAGTCTGGGCAACAGAGCGAGACTCAGTCTCAAAAAAAAAAAAAAAAACCAAATACAATAAAATAAAATTAAAATTAAAAAGTTCTTTGGAAATGAAAATGAGATTTCCTAATTTTGGTGTTTCTTCTTTTTTTTTTTTAGGTGTTTCATAAGTAATTCTGCTTATTATATTTTCTTAAAAATGAAAACACACCTGGATTATACTTTCTTTAAAAAAAAGGGTATAGATTTGTTTGCTGATTTAAGTACAATGCAATGTCAAATTACTTGTATTAAATAATGTAACATGATCTTTTGAATCTTTGCAGAGAGGCAGAACTTATGCTAGCATACACTAGTGATAATGCTGGAAAAATAATTTCAAAAAAAGCAAGCAGTTTAAGTACGTTAGGGGATACAGTGAGTATGTATTGTTTTTCTTATCCTGATGAACATTCTCCTGGCATACTATTCCAGATTTCCTAGGAGAAACGTGAATGTCCCTGTTCCCCAGCTCTTATGCCATATGCTTTAAGATGAGATGAAGACTTCTACTCCTTGCTTTAGAAGTGGGAATGTGACTCAAGGCCAATCAGAACATCTCAAACCTTAAACTACAGGAATTGGCTCACCACATTAGGTATGTGACCCAATCAGGTTCAATGAATCACAAGGAGACTTTTGCTGGGACTCTTAGGAGAGAGGTTGGGAGTCTTCTTTGATGAACTTGGGCCTAGGATACTAGGACTATAGTTCCTGGCAGCCATCTTGCCCCTCATGGAGCCAGAGAAAAATAACCAAAAACAATAAGGAGATCAGAGTCCAGAAATAGCGGAAACCCAGATCATAGGGAAATTGGTTTATACCCCAGATTAAGCCTCATATGAAGTAAAAGACTTGTCAGTAACATGAGCTAGTAGGGTGGAGTTGAAGACTTACAGGGTAGTATCTTTAAATGTTCAGTTGTTAAGAAATTGATAATACCAAAGATGATCAGGGTCTCTACTGTAATCATTGAGTACTTACTATGTTTCAAGTACTAAGCAATATAAACTTTACAGATACTATCTAATAAAATCCCAAAAACAACCACAGGAGGCTACAATTACCATTCCTTTAAAAAATAGTAAAGCAGGAACTCTGGGCTCTATAGCATGTGAGACACCTCAACCATTCTAAGTCCTTACCTTGGTCTCATTTCTTTTTTTTGAGATGGAGTTTCACTCTTGTTGCCCAGGCTGGAGTGCAATGGCAAGATCCTGGCTCACTGCAACCTCCGCCTCCCGGTTTAAGCGATTCTCCCGCCTCAGCCTCCTTAGTAACTGGGATTACAGGCATGCACCACCACGCCCAGCTAATTTTGTATTTTTAGTAGAGACGGGGTTTCTCCATGTTGGTCAGGCTGGTCTCGAACTCCCGACCTCAGGTGATCCACCAGCCTCGGCCTCCCAAAGTGCTGGGATTACAGGGGTGAGTCACCGTGCCTTGCCTGGTCTCATTTCTCACCTCCTGAGAGAGGTAGCTGTCCAACATTCTAGCCTCTGAATCTTTTTGTTCAAATGAAATAGGAAGTCTAAACAAATGAAACCAATCAAATGGGGCCGGATGGGGGCCCAGAACCTTCTTTTTTTTTTTTTTTTTTTTTTTGAGAAAGGGTCTCACTCTGTCACCTGGGCTGGAATGCAGTGGCACAATGTTGACTCACTGCAACTTCAAGCGATTCTCATGCCTCAGCCTCCTACATATAGCTGGAATGATAGGCCACCACGCCCAGCTACCAGAACCTTCTTTCTTCCACTCTCCTCTCCCAAGGATTTCCTAAGGCTTTTAAAAATATTTGAGGGCTGGGCGCAGTGGCTCACGCACTTTGTGATGCTGAGGCAGGCGGATCACAAGGTCAGGAGATCGAGGCCATCCTAACTAACACGGTGAAAACCCATCTCTACTAAAAATACAAAAGATTACCCAGGCATGGTGGCACGTGCCTCTACTCCTAGTTACTTGGGAGGCTGAGGCAGGAGAATCGCTTGAACCTGGGAGGTGGAGGTTGCAGTAAGCCGAGATCGTGCCACTGTACTCCAGCCTGGGTGACAGAGCGAGGCACCATCTCAAAATAAATAAATAAATAAATAACAAAATAAAAATATTTTGAAGCCTGGGGCAATTGGCTCACACCTGCAATCCCAGTATTTTGGGAGGTTGAGGCGGGAGAATAGCTTGAGGCCGGGAGTTTGACACCAGTCTGGGCAATGTAGCAAGACTTCATCTCTACAAAAAAAAAAAAAACTAGCCAGGCATGATGGTGTGCACCTGTAGTCCTAGCTACTCAGGAGGCTGAGGCAGGAAGAGCTCTTGAGCCCAGGAATTCCAGGATGCGGTGAGCCATGATTGCACCATTGCACTCTAGCCCGGGTGATACAGTGAGAGCCTGTCTCAAAAAAAAAAAAAAAAAAAAAATTGAAAAGCACTTCATGAGACACAATAAGAAAGGACAAGGAAGCCCTCTATATATTGATATGGACCAATCTCCAAGACATATTAAATTGGAAAAAGCCTGGTGTGGAACAGCGTATACAATGTGCTGTATATATGTGTATTATTTAAAAAATGAGGAGGCTATAGATACATTTGTATATCAGTAAGGATTTGAAGAATTGTAAACATTGATTGCCTGGATGTCGAAGGAGTAGCAAGGGGACTTTTTCCTATATACCCCTTTGTACTTTTTATTTTAACGATATGAATGTATTACCTAAGAGAAAAGAAAGCCACTCTATTAGGGTAGTGCATCTCAAAGCACGATGGGTTGACCATGGGGATACTGAGATGGTTCTTTCATGGGCTGAGATCTGATTCTAAAAATATAAGTCCTTTCTTTCACAAAGATTTATCTTTACATATGATACAAGGTAATTACTAAGCTAGTCATTAAAGGATGCCAAAATAGACATAAACTAAAACTAGCATGTTAATAGGATCTGAAGACCCTAATTCAGACTCTACTGAGGAAATCTGAGTGCTATGCAATGTTTAGCAACAATGCAGAGTTTCTACCCCTAGGCATACAAGCCAATAGCAGGAAGTTCCTCAATTAGGGAATTCATCCATTAAAGAGTTACCAACTTCCTAATATATGCCAGATGCTGTGCTAAGCACTAGGGATAAAGCAATTTACAAAAGAACTAAAATCTTTGCCCTGATGGGGGTAGTCTTCTGGTGGGTGGAAACAGACAATAAACAAGATAAATATGTAAAATATATACTGTATTTCAATAATCCTACAATGCACATTCTCCCCCCATTTTCTGAAGCCTGAAATTCAGATCTTTTGGCAATTTTTTTTTTCTTTCTCTAAGGTACACTTAATAGCACAGTAGATCTCATGAAATATGGCAACACAGTGTATATGGTAGAATAATGTATCAGACTCATTAAGGGCTATAAGGAAAATAAGCAGAGCAGAGAAAAAAGGAATATGAGGAGGTTGCAACTTAGGGTGTCAGGAAAGATCTATGTAACATTTGAGCTGACTTAAAGAAGGTGAAGAGTGACCCTTACCTTTATGTGGATGGAGAAGCAAGCATCCCAAATACAGGAAACAACAATTGCAAACGGCATAAAGAGGGGAGAAAGTCTCACACCAAGGAAGCCAGGCGGTGTGGCTGGAGAGGAGTAAGTGGGATGGAATGAAGCAAAGGAGATGAGATAAGGGAGGTAAGGGCCAGGTTATGTATGGACTTGCAGGCCACATTTCTACTTAGTGCATAATCATTGTCTTGTGTCTAGAAAGGTAGGATAATGTATTACATAAGAGCGCAAGCTTTGGAGCCAGATTGCCAATTTATGCCCCAGCCGTGCCTCTTCCTAGCTTATATGATATTGGTCAAGTTACTCTCTTGACCTGTTTCCCCATCTGCAAAATAAGGCTAATAACCTACCCACCTTATAGGATTGTTGTGAGAATTAAGCAAATTATTTTATATAAAGAACCTTGAACAAAGCCTGGCAAATGGAAGCACTATGTGTCTGATACGGTTACTGATTAGTCACGGATTTTCAATGCTGCTTCCTATAAATTGAAATCATCGATTAATTTTACTATACATTGTTTGGTTAATTAATATAATGTCTAATTGTATCACCAATGTTTGTGGACACTAATTTTCCAGCAACCAGTCTTTTTTTTTTTGAGACGGGCTCTGTCGCCCAGGCTGGAGTGCAGTGGCGCGATCTCGGCTCACTGCAAGCTCCGCCTCCTGGGTTCACTCCATTCTCCTGCCTCAGCCTCCATAGTAGCCGGGACCACAGGCGCCCGCCACCACACCCAGCTAATTTTTTGTATTTTTTTAGTAGAGACGGGGTTTCACCGTGTTAGCCAGGATGGTCTCGATTTCCTGACCTCGTGATCCGCCCGCATCGGCCTCCAAAAGTGCTGGGATTACAGGCGTGGGCGTGAGCCACCATGCCTGGCCTTTTTTTTCGAGATGGCGTTTCACTCTTGTTGCCCAGGCTGGAGTGCAAGGGCGCAATCTCTGCTCACTGCAAACCTCCACCTCCTGGGTTCAAGCAATTCTCCTGCCTCAGCCTCCCCAGTAGCTGGGATTACAGGCAAGCACCACCATGCCCAACTAATTTTGTATTTTTAGTAGACACGGGGTTTCTCCATGTTGGTCAGGCTGGTCTGGACTCCCAACCTCAGATGATCCTCCCGCCTCAGCCTCCCAAAGTGCTGGGATTACAGGTGTGAGCCACCTCGCCCAGCCTCAACTAGTCTTTTTTTTTTTTTTGAGACAGGGTCTCACTCCATCGTCACAGCTGGAGTGCAGTGGCACAATCATGACTCACTGCAGCCTGGATCTCCCAGGCTCAAGCGATCCTCCTACACCCTCCCAAGTAAGTGGGACTACTGGCTGGGAATACAGGCACGTGCCACCATGCTCAGCTAACATTTTATTTTTTGTAGAGACGGGGTTTCGCCACATTGCCCAGGCTGGTGTCGAACTCCTGAGCTTAAGTGATCCTCCCACCTTGGCCTCCCAAAGTGCTGGGATTACAGGTGTGAGTCATGTCTTTAAAAACCTATACACGATACTGAAGGGGCTTATAACCTAGCAAAATAATAAATAAATAAAAACCTATCTACGATAGATTTCAAATACAAATGATCATTTATAGTTATCCTCCCAAGCAGGCATAGACAACATTCTACTCACTACCACCCCAACTAAAAAACAATCTTATGCAATTATATTTCGTTGTTTTTGCTGAGTTTTCCACTAGAAAGCAAGAAAGGATAGAAATAGTGGGCCACTGAAAAAAGCTATTTGAAAAACTGAATTTCAAACCAATGAATTTTGTTTGTTGATCTACTGTCAGGTTTGGTTTAGAAAAAGAAGAATCATTCTTACTTTTGATTATGCGTATTTTAATGATTCATGGGACTCTCATCCTGAATGCTTAGATTTATGAAAGCCAGACGTATAACAGTGCAAGTCAGGCCGTCACAATTTTTTCATGTTTTCTCTTCCTTTATTAACTCAGGTAGTTCCTGAGCATCTACCATATTAAAGGAATTATACTAGATGATTAAAGGGTGCAAACAGTAATACAACACAGTCCCTGACTTTTCTCACTCTACAAAATCAGTAGAAGTGGATTAATATGTAACTCTTCCTCTAAAATAAGGAGTCCATCTCATGGTTGTTCTCTAGTGACAATGCCTCCGGGATCCCACCTTCATCACCTTTGCACCCAACTGTCCATCACTCCTGTGCAGGGGATGCTGCTAGGGAAGAAAACAGGTCAAATGCAGGGAAAACTCATAGTAAGCTGTTACTACTATATTCACTAAAGTATAGTAACCTACTTTACTCACTAAAGTATAGTAACCTACTGTACCCACCAAAGTTTAAAGCAAAACAGGACATTTGACAAGGCTGGTGCCTTTAAACAACTTTGCTAAAATGTCAAGGCACTCTTTTTAATTATTAAATAAGAGGAGTAATAGACATTTGTGGCCCACTCCATCTATGAGCCTCATTCCTGATGATGGGGTAGAGTGAGGTTCAGGGAGTAGGTGAAGTGAGGTTCAGGGAGGGGTGAAGCTTAGGGGCTTAAGTGAAGCTCTTTGCATGCATTTCTTAGTAATAAAAATGCTGAGTAATTTACTACTTTTTTAGGCTGCAACAAAATCCTCCCATGGAAAATGTCTATGGTAAAATATCAAGTGTGTAGTTTTAAAGCAGAGGACAATGCTTAGTGCACAGTATTTTTGGCAGTATGACCCCACTATTCTCCAAGTTGCCCAGGCTTAAAACGCTGGCCCTAGGAAACACATTGCCTATGATGTGTTCCCTACAGTTTCACTTTACAGATTAAAAAAAGGGAACCTCCTCCTTAGTATAATATTCATATATTCTTTCAATGATTTATTAATTTATCCATCAATATCACCTTTTATGAGACAGTGGTAAGCAACAGAGATATAAAATGAATAAAACAGTCCTGCCCTTAACAGTTTGGTTTAGCAAGCATTTATTGAATGTACACCATACACAGTATTAATAACTGCAAAGTGCTAACATATAGATATGTACCTAGATTTTAGGGAAAGCTTTCAAGAATGATGCCAGAGTTGAGTCTTAAGGAATAGCAGGAGTTTGCTTGATGAAGAGAAGGGAGGGGAAGGGCATATCTAGGTCCGAGAAAAATGCCCAGAGTATGTGGGGGAGGCAGGAGCTGAAAAAGTAGGCAGGAACCAGATCATAACAGGCCTGTATGACAAACTAAAGAGTTTGGACTTTATTCTGGAAAGAATGGGGAACTGGAGGATTTTAAGAGGACTGACATGAACAGATGTTTTGTTGTTGTTAGTCTCACCCAAGGATGGACTGGAGATTGGACTGGAAGGAAGCCAGGGCTGAATGCAGACAAACTAGTTAGGAGGCTGTTGCTGTAATCTCAACGAGAAATGATGAGAAGAACATAATCTATGTCACAGGCATCAAGGATGGAGAGCAGAGGACCTATTTGAGAAATATTCTATAAACAGAAATGATAGGACATGACTATTGATTGGACACGTGTGGGTGGAAAGCCAGAGTCTAAGATTCTTCCCAGCTTCCTGCCTAGCTTAGGCAATTATTTGGACAGTGGTACTACTGAGCACGGCACGCACACAGTAGAAGGAGCATATTGACTTTTTTCTTTAAGGGAGGCAGGGGTAGATGACGAGTTCAATTTTAAATGCTGAATCTGAGACCCGTGGGGAATCCAAGGGGAGAGGTGCATGAGTCAGTTAGCTAACTAGACCTGTGCTTTTTAGCCTCAAGAAATTTACAAGACAATTCCAGAAGCATGTGTACTGACAACATCACTGCCAAAGGAACAGGCATATCAATTAGAGAAAATGACATTTTTTCATGTTAAAAAAAAAAAAGGAAAACTCAGAGGTTTAGAGTTAATAACAAAACATTATGTTACTCGCCGAACTGACACAGCAGAACAATGTATTTCTCTAGCAAGCTAAATGTAGGGTTTGGTGGGTTTCCTCCTGATGACACTTGAAAATAGAGGTGTACCTGGTGTTTAGATCTAGGAATTCCTTTCAGCAGGTTTCAAGAGAAAGAGCTGAGAAATGCGCCCTCCAGTGGCAGTGGAATGAGGGGTGTCTAGTAACCCTTTTTACCACCAAACAAAGCCCTGTAAATAAATGCAATTTACCGGGATCAGAAAGCCACAACGCCGGTACTAGTAAACCGTCAAACCAAGCGAACCCTCCCAGGGGCCAGGAACCCTTACCTGTCACGTCGGCCGAAGGAAAAATTTCACTTTCGACTCAACAAAATAAGACCTCAGATTTGATAGCTTGCAGTAAGTCCCGCTTGGCAACAATTAAACACCCTGCAAGTCGAAACGCGTAATCAAATCCTCTCCAGCCTGCAGGGCCGGGCTTCGACCACGTGGGTGGCTGCGGCCAGCAGGATCAATCTGCGAAGAGCGGGAGGAGGCGTGCCCCTGCGGCGGGAGGCGGGGCCTGCGAAGTGGGTGGGGCTTCGGTGGAAGCTAGCTAAGAGGTTCCTTTCGCCTCCGCTCCCCTTTTGCCTTCAACCTTCGGGCCGCCACGTAATGCCACGTCCCCGCGCATGCGCATCTTGGCCGCTGGTGGCGGCTGTTTCCGGGCTTAGGGGGCTGGAGTGGCCGCCGAGTTGGAGGCGGTGGTGGCAGCAGTAGGAGAGTGTAGAGTGCGGGATTTGGGGCTAGGCCCTGCGGAGGGCGGGGGAAGTTGTCTTCGTTTTTTTTTCCGGAGGGGCCGGTAAACCTGGTGGCTGAACGGCAAGATGAATTTCCTCCGCGGGGTAATGGGGGGTCAGAGTGCCGGACCCCAGCACACAGAAGCCGAGACGGTGAGAGGAGCAGCGGGTCTGGGACTTGGGAAGGGGTCCGGGCAGGGACGGGGACGGAGCACTGGGAGAACCGAAGGTCACCTCCAGCGTCCCACCGTGGAGGGGGATCCACATGCCACCTCCCCCTTTGCCCTCCTTCCGCTCCTGAAATCCCAGAGTTATTCACTGACGCCCCCAGTTCCCTCCCGGTTGCTGCGGCTCGGCCGGACTGAAGGCAGCCGCGCCCCACAGCTCTGTAGGCCCCGAAGCTCAGGCTAGGAGAGTGGTCCGCAGGTGGTACCGCCCGGGAAGGGACGGTTCCGGGGCCGAGCTGGCCCGAACTGCCTCCCACGCCCCTCGGGGCCGTGGGCCCCTCCCTCCCTCCGTCCCTTTCGCCTGTGTCTGCAGTGGCCGAGAGGAGCCTGAAGTCCTGCTCCCTCCCTTGCAGTCTGAAACTGGGGCATTGGGGAAGACTACCAGAAGGTTTAAAACCCAGCTGTTGGTGAGAGCATGTGGCTAAGAATAAAACGATATTCTTTGAAGCACAAATCCACCTGCTCCTGTCCCATCAACTGGAAGAGCGGTCCTTCTGCCTGGTGTTATTTGTTCAGATCCCGCTTTTCGGGTTCACCCAAATATATATCATTTGGCAAATGCTACCTTGGACGTAGTAGGGATCTTTCGCGCTCAAACCTCTTTGGGGACACATCCACCGCTTTCTGCCTGAACTCGTAATGACACGATTTGCAGCGTTATTAAAAAAAAAAAAAAAAAAAAAAAAGTTTAGCCACTGAAAACAGTATTTAATAGTTGCTTAGATTCTAGGTTTAGAATATACTTATTTTGAAGTTTGGTTAGTGTTTAATGGAACCGAGGGTGTATGCCTTTTTGAAATAAACTTTTTATTTGAGAAGAATTTTAGATCTACATTAAAGTGACCAAGTGTAACACTTTAATGGCCAACTTTGTTAATGGGATCCTGAGGGATAATATAGTAGCTTTCATTTGTCAGGCTCTTACCTTGTGCTAGGTACTGTGCTGAGCGCTTTATATTCCACATTCTGCTTTCATCGTTAACTACCCTGCAAGATAGGTATTCTCACTTTAAAAGTCAAAAAATGAGGCTAAGAGAGGTGAAGTAGGCCGGACGTGGTGGCTCACGCCTCTAATCTTAGCACTTTGGGAGGCTGAGGCCGGCGGTCACCTGAGGTCGGGAGTTCGAGACCAGCCTGACCAACATGGAGAAACCCCGTCTCTACTAAAAATACAAAATTAGCCGGCCATGGTCGCACATGCCTGTAATCCCAGCTACTCGGGAGGCTGAGGCAGGAGAATTGCTTCAACTCGGGAGGCGGAGGTTGGGCGCCAGTGCACTCCAGCCTGGGCAACAAGAGCGAAACTCTCAAAAAAAAAAAAAAAGAGAGAGAGGTGAAGTAACTTGACTAATGACTAGTGTCATACTGCTAGTAATAGAGTCAGGATTCAACCAAGAGGTACCTTACTTCAAAGCCTACACTTTATTGCTCATGCTTATATTTCAATACTTTTTGAGAACTGTATATAATATTATTAAAATTAACTGCAGCTAGTTGAAGTGACACAGGCCTATAATCCCAACTAAAGGGATGCTAAGCCAGGAGGATCACTTGAGCCCAGAAGTTTGAGACTAGCCTGGGCAACATGAAAAGACTCCATCTCAAAAAAAAAATTAACTGCACAGGTCTGGTTAAAATTGTTTAAAGCATAAGATGAAAGCTGGTATATCTGTTTCTTTCATTTGAAAATCACTCTTCTGTCTCTCACTGTCATACACAACACACGCACACATTTGGCTTCACTTATCCATTCCCACTTGGCAACAAGGCAGTCTGAGCTACCCTACTAGAAGATCATGTTCTGTCTGGATTAACATGGTCATACCATAATCACAGCCCACCACTTGTTTATCTGATATTTGTGATTGTGGCATCAGGTTATGAAATATGGTTTATTACAGCTTGCTTTGTGGAATTAGACCTTGATTTGAATCCTGGCTTTCCACTCCTGATTGGATTGGATATGTAAGAGATAGCTAATACCCTCTAAGTAAAATGAAGAAAATGCCTGCTCTTCAGGATTTAATGAAGATTAAGTGAAATAAATAGAAAGAGCCTGGCACTTAGTAGATATATAATAAGGGGTAATTTTTACTATGTGTGGGTTGAACGAAGAATACCCTTTCCTGTTTTTGTTGTTATTGGCCTTGTCACAGTGACTTCTGTAGAAAAGATGGAATGGAATTCAGAGTGTATAGGATTTTAAAGCTAGAAAGTCCCAGATAGAGGCTCTTCATTTTATAGGCACAGAGCACTAGAGCAGCTTGCACAATGTTGGAAGAGTTGGAGCTAGAACATTTTGATCTTGCCACTGTGGATGGAACAACATCGTTTTTATATCACAATTTCAAAATCAAGCTTGAGTATCACTTGTGTATGTTGTATGCATATACTGAAAGGGTCCTTTCTTGTTCTTGCCTAACTTTGAGTATGTACATTCAAAATTGGAAAAGTAATTTGTCTTCTATTTTTTCCTTTTTAACCACCTCCCCAATAAAGTAATTTGCCTTCTGAAAATAATTATTCTGAGGTACAGTATGAATAAAACTTGTTTCACTATTTCATTCCACCAGGAAGTACAACAGGTAAAAGGGGTCATGGATTACTAATTTAGAAGTATTTATAGAGCATCAGTGGAGTGTATATACAATATTAGATGTTTTAATTGGTGATTTAGTCTGGCCAGGATATTTGAGTTACTAGAGCTTGGAACCCCTAGCTTCTATTATCATTTATTATTTTGTAGTTTTTTCCATTTCTGCAAAATTAAATTTCTTTCATTGTGGCTTTCCATCTTTCTTGCTTTTTCTAACATCTTTTTCCAATGGAAGGCTTCTTTTCTTTGTCTGAATTCGACCTGTTATTTAAATTCATCATCAGTGCCTTCCCTAATCTGTACTTTCCCCCACCACATTTCAGATACTTTTTCCTTTCTGAGGTACCTTTACATTTTAACTACAGTGTGTATATATCTTATTCCTTCTCGACTCTTAAAGTGTCTTTAGGGCAGGGTTCATAATGTATTTTAATCTTTGTTTTTCCACAGTAGTAGATACCCAGTAAGTACTTGTGAAATAAATGAATTATAGTTTTATTTGAAAGAAATCACAGATCTGTAATCGTAGCAACTTACACATTACTAGGTACTAAAACAGTACTTTATAAAGACTAGAAATTGAAGTTCTCAAATGAAGTTCATTGTGTCAAGCTTTTTACTTAAGGGATTTTTCATATTTACTAAATGCTTCGACTGCTTTCCTGTTTTTTTTTTTCTTATTGAATTTACGTATCTTTTAATTGTGTGAGAGTTATGTGATCAATTGTATAGTATCTAGCTTTTCATACTCTTAATTAAGGATAACTTTGCACCGATATTAAGATGTTCTTCAGGCAGGGGGCTCACGCCTATAATCCCAGCACTTTGGGAGGCCAAGGCAAGTGGAGCACTTGAGGTCAGGAGTTTGAGACCAGCCTGGCCAACACAGTGAAACCCTGTTTCTACTAAAAATACAAAAATTAGCTGGACGTGGTGGCACATGCCTGTAATCCCAGCTACTCGGGAGGCAGAGGCAGGAGAATCGAGGCAGAGGTTAGCAGTGAGCAACCAGCGAGTGGTTGAGATTGCGCCATTGCATTCCAGCTTGAGTGAGAGAGCGAGACTGTCTCGAAAAGAAAGATGTTCTTCAGAACCTGTCAAGTAGTAAATATTTTATCATAGGATAGTCAATTCTATAAAGTACTGGATATTTTAAATCCAGAATTTCATCCACATTAAACTTTTTCTCTTTTAGAGTCATGTACTTTTAAATTTTCATTTCTCTTTTTTACTTGACACTGATTTCTGGTGATTGAAGCCTCTTTAGCCTTAACACAGTTTACTGGGTGCAACTTAACATTATTGATTTGTTTTTCTAAGACCACCAGAGTGGGCACAAAAGAACCAGCGAGTAGGCAAGGCTAAAAGCAAAACTGCAAATTTATTCTTTGGTCATCTAGCTTCAGGGACCGGAGCTGGGGGTGGGGGGGCGGAGTTTCTAATACAGTCCCGACAAGAGTGGGGGCTGAGAAAGCCCACCCCCCGGCGCATCTGCTGGGAGCGACTTTTCTAGGAGTGGAAGGGCAATAGGCGGGGCACGGGCATGTCGGGGGAGGGGGGCTCCGCGGGTGCCACCAGGTAAATCTTGGTCTCCTCGGATTGACATCACCTGGTGCATGCCTGATTAATCTTCACCTTCCCGGGCGTCAGCTGCATTTTCGCACACACGGGAAGAGTTGGTGGTGAAGAAGAACCCGGAAGTGCACCATCCTGCCTCCGCTAGTCCAAACAGTCCAACCTTTTATTGATAATAGTGATAAAGGGGCGCCGTGGTCTGTCTGGCTACTTCCTGCTGTTAAGGGGCGTCGTTAAGGTCGGGGCCCATAGTTGGTATTTGGACGTATGGATGAAGAATAAAATAAGGCACAGTATTAGTATAGGAATGAGGAATGGAAGCATTTGTTGGAATATGGGCAAAACCCAGAAGGAAGGACCTGGCAAGGTTGGGGAGTATGAGATAGTTAAGAAAATTTAGTAAGTTTGAGGCGAGTGGGGGAAAGCCAAACTGATTTCCACTGATTGCTTTCGGTAGGGGCCCTTTTTAGCTGGGAATGAGGAACGAGTGCGCAAAGTAATTGTTGGCCAGGCAGCAATTAAGGAGTGGAGTTTTTTCGTGGAGTGGATGGCTTTCCACTTACTCCTACTACAGAGATATTGGATGGAAGGCTAGGTCCAGAGAAGGACGGCAAAACACAATAGGTAGCCTCGCTGTTGATTAAAAAATTAATTGTCTTACCCACTACCAGGAGAGTTACCCGCGGCTTGGCGAGGGTGATGGGGGTCCCTGAGTCTCGGCACCTTCAGTTGTCGTCGTCGTCCAGATGTAGGAGCTGGAAGGAGCTCCCAGGATCCTGGGAAAGGGGGTCACGTGGAGGCGCGGCACCTGTTCTCAGGGTGGGGCAATCAGACTTCCAATGTCCTCCCTGCTGGCAAGCAGGGCAGGGGGTTGCTGGTGGACGAAGGTTAGGACATTCACTGGCCTAATGTCCTGATGCCTTGCACTTATAGCAAGGCTGCGTTGGGGCTCGGGGACCCTGTGGACACCTGTTGGCATAGTGTCCTGCCTTGCCGCACTTATAGCAGGCAGGCTCTTTTTGCAGCCTTGGAGTCTGTGGGGTGTGTGCTCTCTGGCCTGGGGTTACGACTGGGCTGTAAAGCCGCTGCTAGGAGCTGAACCTTCTGTTCAAGGCAAGCTTGCCGTCTTCTCTCTGGAGTTTTAGACCTTAAAGGCTAATTTAACTAGGTCTTGTATTGGTATCTGAGGACCATCCTCTACCTTTTGAAGTTTTTTTTTTTTTACGAATGTCAGGAGCTGATTGAGAAATGAAATAAGACGCCAAAATGGTGGCCCCTGTGGGGGAGGCCGGATCTAACCGGGTATATTGGGTTAGAACCTCAGTCAGTTTAGGGTAGAGGTTAGGATAACCTGGAGGTCATGCCAAGTTAAGTCATAGGCCTGACAAAGGTGTCTAAATTCCTTTATGTATATGGTAGGATTAGCTGAGAAATCACCTAAACGCTTCTCAATTTTGGAAAGATC
>NC_045436.1:113610137-113776578 GCF_002776525.5 Piliocolobus tephrosceles | reverse complement strand
TGGTGCATGCCTGATTAATCTTCACCTTCCCGGGCGTCAGCTGCATTCTCGCACACACGGGAAGAGTTGGTGGTGAAGAAGAACCCGGAAGTGCACCATCCTGCCTCCGCTAGTCCAAACAATTATTAGAGTAAAAATTCTATTCGTGCTTTTATTTTTTAGTTTTCTCTTTTTCCCTAACCACTAGACCACCAGGAACTTCATGCTTTTGAATGCTTACATGTGCTTAGTTTTATATCTGCCTTCCTTCTAGCACCTTTTTCTGGGTGGTGGGGGGACGGAGTCTCGCTCTGTCGCCGAGGCTGGAGTACAGTGACATAATCTCAGCTAACTGCAACCTTCGCCTCCTGGATTCAAGCAGTTCTCCTGGCTCAAGTCTCCTGAGTAGCTGGGACTACAGGCGCACGCCACCACACCTGGCTAATTTTTTTGTATTTTAGTAGAGACGGGGTTTCACTGTGATGCCCAGGCTGGTCTTGAACTCCTGAGCTCAGGCAGTCTGCCCACCTCAGCCTCTCAAAGTGCTAGGATTACAGGCATGAGCCACTGCGCCCGGCCCCCAACTTGTACCTTTTTTAAAGCTAGTTTCTTAAAAATTCCAAGCAAATGTTAACTACATTTGATGATGAATCATAGAGGCATTTTCTGTTCTCAGGTTGGACCCCGAGACATGAAAGTTGCTAATGTCCATAAAAAGTATACAGAATTAGACCATTGTTACGGGGTCTCTTTCCAGATCGAACTTTCATCAACTGTCTCAGAAAGCAAGAGGGCTAGCAATATAAACACAGCCATACTTTTCTTTCAATAAAAATTGTTATCAAAGAGTGTGGACTTAAATTTAGACATAGTTTTCGTTTAGTCAAGCACATTTTATACCATGTTACTATAAATGTGTAGTCTGAAATTCCTATTTGGGTTGATGTATTCTATATTAATAACCAGGTCAATGTCATAACTGGAATGTGTTTTCTCTCTTGGCCTGTTTTGCAATAACAATGTCGGAGAGAACTGTAATGATGATTTGTGTTTTGGTCACTTATATATCCAAGCACTCTTTTTAAGTAGGGCCTATTGAATACTACATGGCTTTTTGGAAGGTTAATTATGTAGATTATGTAGGGTTGACTTAAAAGCTAGAATCATTTGAATTTTACATGCCCTAGCGTTACCAAGGTGTGCTTCAAAAAATTTGAATAGATGTCCATGAAAAAAATTTTGTCAGCAAAGAAGTGTGTGCAATGACCAAAAACAAAGCAAAAACCTGTAATATTAATGCAAGGTTTTGTAAGCAGGCACTGTGTTATAGTTTCAGATATTTTTAAAATGTAGATAAAAAGTAAGTTGTGTTTGCCAAATTTATCTGACCAGACCTTTTTTTCCTTCAGGGAACTTTGTTGTCTATTATTTTGAGAAGCATACTTAGGGAAAAATCGTCCAAGAGGATATATAATTCTGATGCCTTTTTCTTTATTTTCCTTTATTTCATTAAAAACATTACTCTTCAATCTAATTAGGAAATAATATTATAATTCCTTATATACATTTATTGATAGCAAATACTGTTCCTCTTTTTTTATGTATTTACCTTTTATTATTAATATTACTGCTTTGTACTCTGCTTTTTGTCTGTAGTAGGTATAATAAAGGTAGGCTTATTATGTTTATACCTCAGGCGGAAGTGCCATAAACATTTTTTGTGTCAAAAGTTATTTACCATTACTTTGAAAACTTTTTTTTTTTTTTTAAGAGACAAGGTCACAATATGTTGCCCAGGGTGGTCTTGAACTCCTACCCTCAAACAATCCTCCTGTCAGCTTCCCAAAGTGCTGGGATTACATGAAAACTTCTGTGATGTTAGATTTTGAGATGCTAGCATTTGTGATAGGTTATTTGGTAGACATGTTTCATTATGACCCCTTAAAAGGATGTCCTTTTGAAGAGCATAGTTCATTTATTGGAGAGAGCATGGAAAATAAATGAAGCAGTATATTACTTGGCTGACTTTAGGTAATTTTAATGGAAATGGATTCATTGGATTTGTCTACAAAGAGACTTCTGTTTGATTTTTTAGTGTTCCCACATCTCTTTATAGATTATGATAATTGGCCGGGCGCGGTGGCTCAAGCCTGTAATCCCAGCACTTTGGGAGGCCGAGACGGGCGGATCACGAGGTCAGGAGATCGAGACCCTCCTGGCTAACAAGGTGAAACCCCGTCTCTACTAAAAATACAAAAAATTAGCCGGGCGAGGTGGTGGGCGCCTGTGGTCCCAGCCACTCGGGAGGCTGAGGCAGGAGAATGGCGTGAACCCAGGAGGCAGAGGTTGCGGTGAGCTGAGATCCAGCCACTGCACTCTAGCCTGGGCGACAGAGCAAGACTCCGTCTCAAAAAAAAAAAAAAAAAAAAAAAAAAAAAAAAAAAAAAAAAAAAAAAATAGATTATGATAATTTAGGTCATATGAAGATAAGATTCACTTTTGCTTTTGTAATAAAGCCTTCTCAGTAACAGAGTTAAATTTAAAACAAATTTCTGGGCCAGGCGTGGTGGCTCACGCCTGTAATCCCAGCAGTTCGGTAGGCCAAGGCAGGTGGATCACCTGAGATCAGGAGTTCGAGACTAGCCTGGCCAACATGGTGAAACCCTATCTCTGCCAAAAAATACAAAAATTAGCTGGACATGGTGGTAGGTGCCTGTAATCCCAACTTACTAGGGAGGCTGAGGCAGGAGAATCACTTGAACCCAGGAGGTGGAGGTTACAGTGAGCCAAGATCGCACCACTGCACTCTAGCCTGGGCAGTGGAGTGAGACTCCATCTCAAAAAAAAAAAAAATTTTTTTGACTCTTTTTTTGTAATCTAAAACAGTAATATTTTAATTTAAAACATAAGTGAATTGACTATTAGCATGAATTATTTGTCTTAGAGTAAATAGTCATAGTTGGGGACATTCTGTTTTAGGAAGGTACAACTATGTTTTAAACTTCATCAAGGTAAGATTATATCATAAAATTAAATCAATATTAGGTGCTTGACAAATATTTGTTAGATAAATGATTGGTTAGAGTTAGCATTTTAATTGCCATTCCTATTCTTTATTTTTTCCTGTCAGTTAAGTAGTTACTGAATACTTAAAAAAAAGAATTGTAAAAAATACTGCAAGCTGTATTACTCTAGTATCCTTTAATTTTTTGCTTTTATATTAAATTTTTATAAATTATTAACACACATTAGTATTGTTTCATAAGTAAATGTGTTTATTTATGAAAATAAACATTTCTCTAAGAAACACTTTTTCCCCCTAACTTTAAAGTTTTAGAAGGTTACATGTGCAGGTTGTTATATGGGTAAATTGCCTGTTGCTAAGGTTTGATGTATAACCATCACCCAGGTAGTGAGGATGGTACCTGATGGGTAGTTTCTTAACTCTCGCCCCCTCTCCCACCTTCTCCCCATTGTTGTCCCCAGTGTTGACTGCTCCCTTCTTTAGGTCCATGCTTACTCATTGTTTAGCTCCCACTTGTAAGTGAGGAAATGCAGTATTTGGTTTTCTGTTCCTGCATTAATTTGCTTAAGATAATGCTGCATCTATGTTGTTGCAAAGGGCATGATTTTGTTCTTTTTTATGGCGACATAGTATTCCATAGTATATATGTACTGCATTTCGTTTATGCAGTCCACTATTGATGGACACCTAGGTTGACTCCACATCTTTGCAGTTGTGAATAGTGCTCCAGTGAACATGCAAGTGCATATGGCTTTTTGACAGAATGATTCATTTTTCTTTATTTTCCTTTATTTCATTAAATACATTATAATTGAAATGACTGTTAGCATGAATTATTTTAGTCTTACAACAAATAGTCGTAGTTACTGGATGCAGTGACTCAAGCCTATAATTCCAGCACTTTGGCAGGCTGAGGCGGGCAGATCACAAGGTCAGGAGATCGAGACCATCCTGGCCAACATGTTGAAATCCCATCTCTACTAAAAATACAAAAATTAGCTGGGCATGGTGGCGCCTGTGCCTGTAATCCCAGCTCCTCGGGAAGCTGAGGCAGGAGAATTGCTTGGACCAGGGAATTGGAGGTTGCAGTGAGCCGAGATCGCGCCACTGCACTCCAGCCTGGGCAACAGAGTGAGACACTGCCTCAAAAAAGAATAATTAAAAAAAATAAAATTAAGTCTCTATTAGCTGCATGAAAGATATTCAGTGAAAAAATGCAGTAGTGGGACTGCTGGGTTGAGTGGTAGTTCTGTTTTAAGTTCTTTGAGAAATCTCCCAACTGCTCTCTACAGTGACTTAACTAAAATTACATTCCCACCAACAGTATATAGCATTCCCTTTTCTCTACAACCTGTCCAACATCTGTTCTTTTCTTTTTTTTTTTTTTTTTGTCTTTAATAATAGTCATTCTGACTAGTGGGAGATGGTATCTCATTGTGGTTTTGACTTGCATTTCTCAGATGATTAGTGATGTGGAACATTTTCCCATATATTTCTTGACTATGTATATGTCTGCTTTGGAAAAGAGAAGTGTCTGTTCATGTCCTTTGCCTATTTTCCAATGGAGTTTTTGGTTTTTGCATGTTGAATTAAGTTCCTTACAGATTCTGAATATTAGACCTTTGTCGGGTGCATGGTTTGCAGATGTTTTCTCCCAGGCTATAAGTTGTCTGTTTACTCTGTTGATAGTTTCTTTTGCTGTGCAGACGCTCTTTAGTATAATTAGGTCCCACTTGTCAATTTTTGTTTTTGTTGCAATTGCTTTTGGGCACTTAGTCATAAATTCGTTGCCAAGGCCAGTGTCCGGAATGGTATCTCCCAGGTTTTCTAGGACTTTTTTTTTTTTTTTTTTTGGCGGGGGGTAGGAGTCTCGCCTTGTCACCCAGGCTGGAGTGACTGCAATGGTGTGATTTTGGCTCACTGCATCCTCCGACTCCCGGCTTCAAGCAATTCTCCTGCCTCAGCCTCCCAAGTAGCTGGGACTACAGATGCACACCACCACGCCCAGCTAATTTTTGTATTTTTAGTAGAGACAGGGTTTCACCATGTTGGTCAGGATGGTCTCGATCTCCTGACCTCATGATCCTCCCACCTTGACCTCCCGAAGTGTTGAGATTACAGGCATGAGCCACCATGCCCAGCCTCTTCTCGGCTTTTTATAGTTTTAGGTCTTATATTTATGTCTCTAATCCATCTTAAGTTAATTTTTGTATATGGTAAAATGTAGGGGCCCAGTTTCATTCTTCTGCATAAGGCTATCCAGTTATCCCAGCACCATTTATCGGATAGGTAGTCCTTTCTCCAATGCTTGTTATTGTCAGTTTTGTCAAAGATCAGATGGTTGTAGGTGTGTGGCTTTAGTTTTGGGTTCTCTATCCTGTTGCATTGCTTTGTGTCTGTAATATACTGTTTTGGTTAGTATAGCCTTGTAGTATAGTTTGAAGTGGAGTAGTGTGATTTTTCCAGCTTTGTTATTTTTGCTTAGGATTGCTTTGACTGTTCAGGCTCTTTTGGTTCCATATGAATTTTAGAATAGTTTGTTCTAATTCTGTGAAAAATTACATTGGTAGTTTGATAGGAATAGCGTTGAATCTGTAGATGCTTTGGACAGTATGGCTTTTTTTGTTTGTTTGTTTGTTTTTGAATCGGAGCCTTGCTCTGTTGCCTAGGCTGGAGTGCGGTGGCGTGATCTCAACTCACTGCAACCTCTGCTTCCCGGGTTCAACTGATTCTCCTGCCTCAGCCTCCCAAGTAGCTGGGATTACAGGCGCCCACCACCGCACCCAGCTAATTTTTGTATTGTTTTGTATTTTTTTGAGACGGAGTCTTGCTCTGTCGCCTGGGCTGGAGTGCGGTGGCGCCATCTGGGCTCACTGCAAGCTCCGCCTCCCGGGTTCACGCCATTCTCCTGCCTCAGCCTCCAGAGTAGCTGGGACTACAGGCGCCTGTCACCACGCCCGGCTAATTTTTTGTATTTTTTAGTAGACACGGGGTTTCACCGTGTTAGCCAGGATGGTCTCGATCTCCTGACCTGGTGATTTGCCTCCCTCGGCCTCCCAAAGTGCTGGGATTACAGGCATGAGCCACCGCACCCACCCTGTATTTTTAGTAGAAACGGGATTTCACCATGTTGGCCAGGCTGGTTTCAAACCCCTTACCTCAGGTGATCCACCCACCTCGGCCTCCCAAAGTGCTGGGATTACAGACATGAGCCACCGTGCCCGGCCCCATTTTAACATTATTGATTATTTGATCCATGAGCATGCGATGTTTTTCCAGTGGTTTGTTATCACCTATTACTTCTTTCAGCAATGTTTTATAGTTCTCTTTGTAGAGACCTCCTTGGTTAGATGTATTCCAAGGTTTTGGTGTGTGTGTCTGTGTGTCTGTCTAGGGTAAATGGGATTGCATTCTTGATTTGGCTCTCAGCTTGAACGTTATTGATGTATAGAAATGCTGCTGATTTTTGTACATTGATTTTGTATCCTGAAACATTACTGAAGTCGTTTATCAGCTCTAGGTGCCTTTTAGTGGAATCTGTTGGGTGTTCTAGGTTTAGAATCATATTATTAGCAAAGAGAGAATTTGTCGTTTTTTCCTATTCGGATGCCTTTTATTTCTTTCTCTTGCCTGATTGCTCTGACTAGGACTTCCTCCTTTATATTTTAAGTGTACTTTCACCATCCTAGTTCTGTGCTGTCTTCTTTTTAATCTTTTGATAGTTTTTCTTTTTTTTTGGAAACAGGGTCTCACTCTGTTGAACAGGCTGGAGTGCAGTCGTGTGATCACGGCTCACTTCAGTCTCAACCTCCTATACTCAAGCAACCTTCCCACCTCAGCCTAGTAGCTGGGACTACAGGTACAAGACACCATGCTTGGCTGATTTTTAATTTTGTTGTAGAGACAGGATCTTGCTATGTTGCCCAGGCTGGTCTTGAATTCCTGGACTCAAGTGATCCTCTCAAAGTGCTGGGATTGCAGCCATGAGCCCTTGTACCCAGCCAGTAGTTTTTCATTTTCACGTTCCTCATCTCAATTTTTTCTTTCCTAGTCACTCCTATTTCCATTGTGTCTCTTTTGGTCGTTTTTGTGTAGCAGTGAATATAAATAAATAGCCCTAATGGCTAGCAGAAAATGTTTTTTTTAATTGACTGTAATTCTGATTATGCCCAATTTACCAGTTGTTAAATAGATTGTTTGTCCTTTTCATGTTTCACTTGGTAAGTGAAATTGTGAACATCATGTAGCAGTTATCATTTTTTGATTTTACAAAATGGCAGACAAAATGAGTAAAGTTTAAGTTCTCTTTACTCCTGTCTCCAATTTCAGTTCTCTTTCCAGAGATACTAGTTTGGCATAAATCCTTCCAGACCTTTATACGTAATCATGCCTCTGTGTAATATAGAATTATATATTTGTATTAGCATATTTATTATTTTTTACATAAATGGTATACTGTTTATTGTGTTCTACAGCTTACCTTTTTGTTTTTTTGAGACGAAATCTCACTCTGTTGCCAGGCTGGCGCAATTTCAGCTCACTGCAGCCTCCATCTCCTGGTTCAAGCAGTTCTCTGCCTTGGCCTCCTGAGTAGCTGGGATTACAGGCCCAACTAATTCTTGTATTTTTAGTAGAGATGGGCTTTCACCATGTTGGCCCGGCTGGTCTCGAACTCCTGACCTCATGTGATCCACCCACCTCGACCTACCAAAGTGCTGGGACTACAGGCGTGGGCCACCGCGCCTGGCCAGCTTACCTTTTTCATTGATGTGTTTGGAGATCTTTCCATGTTAAAGCATACAGAGGTACTTTAAAATACCAGATTTTCAGTTACTTTTGTTAATTACACTACAGTCTCTTCTAATAGATTGTAAAAGCTTCTTGATAATAGAATTCATGTCTTAATCATTATTATGTTTCTTAGAGCACCTAATACCTAATTAGCATAATATAAATTAGTCAAACTTCTGTCTCTTTTTTCTACTATCATTCCTTTCTGGTCCTTCTAAATAAAACAGTGGGCTAAATTGTACTCAAGTATGTTTCTTTTTCCGCTTTTTTTGTTAATATATAGTATTCTGTTGTTTAACACAAGGGTCACAAATTGGGGAGTCCAATTGGGGAGCTTGAATGTGGTCAGGTCATAGAGAAGGCAGAGGTTTGGGATGATACTCGAGCCTGCATATCCTGATGTGAGGATGTGGCTAGTGCTCAAATCCAGCCAGTTGTTGCCTCATGAAATGGTGGCCCAGAAAACCAATTTAATGTAGTGGGATAGCACTCAGTCTACCTGGCTGAATGCTATCCCACTACTAACTTTATAAATGTGGACAAGGTACTTAATCACTGTGCCTCTGTTTCCTCATCTCTAAAATATAAATAGTAATAGTGCCTATCTTACTTTTTTTGTGAAGATTAAATGAATTTCAAAATGTAAAAAAAAATTAGGACAGAGTTAGCACATAGTAATTGGCATAGATACCACATTTTACCAACTTTGAGGTGCACATTAGCATTTAAACCTCTTTGAAATCAGGATACATCTTGTAATTATAATTGGGGGTATTTCTTTTTTCTTCGTGATTCATTAAAAAGATGCGGGGGGGGGGGTCTTAAAATTGATGGCTTCTTCAATTGTACAAAATAAGAGTGTTAGCTACCACCATTAGCTGTCAGGCTGATGTTTTTCAAGAAAAGATGTAAATTTGAAGCCGAGCTCTGTGTTGCATGAGTGTAGTCCCAGCTACTTGTTAGGCTGAGGTGGGAAAATTGCTTGAGCCCAGGAGTGCAAGGATGCAGTGAGCTATGAATAGTGCCACTGCACTCCAGCCTGTACAGCAGAGCAAGAAGATCCTGACTCTAAAAAAAGAACAGTAAAGAAAACATAGAAATCTGAATTTTTAAATGCTGGCTTAAAATTTGTTTTAAATGCTGTATGAATCAAATAGATTTTTCAAATAATATAGTAAATATAATACACTATTATTATTACTGTTATTTTAAGTCGGAATCTTGCTCTATCGCCGAGGCTAGAGTACAGTGGCATGATCTCGGCTCACTGCAACCTCCGCCTCCCAGGTTCAAGCGATTCTCCTGCCTCAGCCTCCTGAGTAGCTGGGATCGCGAGCATGTGCCACCACACCCAGCTAATTTTTTATTTTTGTATTTTTAGTGGAGACAGAGTTTCACCATGTTGGCAAAGCTGGTCTCAAACTCCTGACCTCATGATCTGCCTGCCTCGGCCTCCCAGAGTACTGGGATTACAGGCATGAGTCATTGTGCCCGGCTAATGCACTATTATTTTTTTTAATTCTATAAAATTAAGTTGGGGGCCGGGCACAGTAAGTCATGCCTGTAATCCCAGCACTTTGGGAGGCCAAGGCCAGTGGATCACCCGAGGTCAGGAGTACAAGACCAGCCTGGCCAACATGGTAAAACCCTGTCTCTACTAATAATATAAAAATTAGCTGGGCGTGGTAGCACCTGCATGTAAGCCCAGCTACTTGGGAGGCTGAGGCAGGAGGATTCCTGGAACCTAGGAGGTGGAAGTTGCAGTGAGCCAAGATGGCTCCACTGCACTCCAGCCTGGACGACAGAGTGAGACTTCATCTCAAAAAAGAAAAAAAAAGAAAATTAAGTTTTTTTGTTTGTTTGTTTTGAGACAGGGTCTCAGTCTGTCTTGCAGGTTGGAGTGCAGTGGCGTAAACATGGGTTACAGTGGCCTCAACCTCCTGGCTTTAAGTGATCCTTCCATATCAGTCTCCTGAGTAGTTGTGACCACCGGCGTACAACACAATGCTTGGCTGATTTTTTTCAACATTTTTATGGAGATAGAGGTCTCGCCATGTTGCCCAGGCTGTTCTTGAACTCCTGGGCTCGAGCAGTCTTGCTGACTTAGCTCCCCAAAGTGTTGGGATTATAGGTGAGAGCTGCTGTGCCAGGCCAATTTTTTTTTTTTTTTAATCCTTTAAGTTCTGTCGGACCTGACTGGCCAAGTGTTGTTTTGTTTTTGTTTTTGTTTTTGTTTTTTTTTGAAGTCTCGCCCTATTGCCCAGGCTAGCGTGCAGTGGCGCAAACTGGGCTCACAGCAACCTCCACCTTCCAGGTTCAAGTGATTCTCCTGCCTCAGCCTCCCAAGTAGCTGGGATTACAGGTGCCCACCACCATGCCCAGCTAATTTTTTTGTATCTTTAGTAGAGACAGGGTTTCACCAGGTTCGCCAGGCTGGTCTCGAACTCCTGACCTCGTAATCCGCCTGCCTCGACCTCCCAAAGTGCTGAGATTACAGGCGTGAGCCCCTGCGCCCGGCCAAGTTTTTTTAAAGTGTTGTAAATTTTGAGCTTTAAGTAACCTTAGATTTATTTTACTTTATCTTTCCATTTTGCAGATAATGAATTTTACTTGAAAAGATTATATTTAAGGGACAGTCCATCCTCATTATTTGTCAGTTTCTTATTTGCAAATTCACCTACTCACTAAAATAATTTGTATCGCACAAATCATTACTTGGAGCACTTTATGGTTATTTGTAGATGGTACAGAGCAGTGAAAAATTTGATTCTCCCAACATAAACATCTCCAACTGAGGTCAAAGAAGGTGATGCTTTGCCTTCTTGTTTCAGTTCTCATACTGTAAATGTGTCCTTTCATGGTCTGTTTAGTGTTACGCTTTTTGCATTTTTGTATTTTTTCTTTTTTTTTTTTGAGACAGAGTCTGACCCTGTCACCCCGGGTGGAGTGCAGTGGAGTGATCTCGGCTCACTGCAACCTCTTCCTCCGCCTCCCGAGTTTGAGTGATTCTTCTGCCTCAGCCTCCTGAGTAGCTGGATTTACAGTCGTGCTCCATCACACTTGGCTAATTTTTGTATTTTTAGTAGAAATGGAATTTCACCATGTTGGCCAGGCTGGTCTCAAACTCCTGACCTCAAGTGATCTACCCACGTCAGCTTCCCAAAGTGCTGGGATTACAGGTGTGAGCCACCATGCCCAGCCTCATCTTTGATTTGTTTTGTTTGGGATTTCCCTATTAAAAATAGACCCCGTGTAGTGTTGTCTAGTGTTCTTAAGCACAAGAAGGCTGTGATGTTTCTTACAGAGATGATATGTATATTAGGTAGGCATCACTGAGGCCTGAGTTATAGTGCTGTTGGCCATGAAATCAGTATTAATGGTCAAGGATGTGTATTAAATAAGATGTCTTTGGCCACATGCAGTAGCTTACACCTGTAATCCTAGCACTTTGGGAGACTGAGGCAGGAGAACCACTTGAGCTCACTAGTTCAAGATCAGCCTGGGCAACATAGTGACACCTCATCTCTAAAAAAATTTTTTAAAAGGTGTCTTTAAGCAGAAATACACATAAAAGGTTTTATATTGATGATGAAAATGTGATCAGAGGCTTGCAGCAAACTAACCCTGTATTTTCTCCAGGAGCAATGGGTTTTGTTTTTAGAGGCAGGGTCTCTGTTTCCCAGTCTGGAGTTCAGTGGCACAACTATCTATGGCTCACTGCAGTCTCAAATTGCTGGGCTCAAGCGATCCTCCTGCGTCAGCCTCCTGAGTAGCTAGGACTACAGGTACTCGCCACCATGCCTAATTAATTTTTAAATTTCTTACAAAGACAGGATCTAGCTGTGTTGCCCAGGCTGATCACAAATTCCTGGCCTCAAGCAATCCTCCTCTTCAGCCTCCCAAAGCTCTGAGATTACAGATGTGAGCTACAGCACGTGGCCTAGGAGCAGTGGTTTAGTATTCACTAATTCAGTGTTCATGGTAACTTTATAAAACATAGCTACTGCAAATAGCAACAAACAGTTGTATTTTAAAGCAGACGAATAGTAAGTCAATCAGGTGGTATTTTAGAGTAGGTAATAAAAGCAAGATCTATTATGGAAATTTCTTTAATCTTTTTCTCTTTATTGAAGCAATAGGGAAATATGCTTGTTGTAAATAATCCAAATCAGTGTATAGTCTAAAATTGCCTCTTCCTTCACAATCTTACTTCACATCACTCGAGGTAATCTGTTTGGTGTACATCCTTCCAGAGTGTTCTCTTTTTTATTTACCAATATATATATTTACACAAATGAGTTTGTTTAAAAAAATCTGTAACTGTGATAGTTCTTGGTAGCTCAGTGTTGGGGCTAAATTCTGAGAAATGCATTATTAGGCAGTTTTGTTGTGCAAATGTCCTAGAGTGTACTTAAAGCAAACCTGGATATTATAGCCTACTACTCACCTATGCTGTATGGTGTAGCCTATTGCTTCTGGGCCATAAACCTGTACAGCACGTTACTGTAATGAATACTGTAGGCAATTATAATATAATAGTAAATATTTGTATATGTATGCATCTAAACATAGAAAAGGTACAGTAAAAATGTGGCATAAAAGATAGTAAATAGTATGCCTGTATAGGTCACTTAATCATGAATAGAGCTTGCAGGACTGGAAGTTGCTCTGGATGTCAAGTGAGTGGTGAATGAATGTGAAGACCAAGGACATTATATAAAGTACACTTTATAAACACTATACACTTAAGGCTACACTAAATTCATTAAAAAAATTTTTTTTAATCTTATTTTGCCATCTTCCCTGTCCCCTTCCCCTTGCTGTAGTTTGAGTTGTTAAAGGCGCCTAATCGCCAGCAGCTTCAAGTTCTAGGCCAGGGGATGGAGAAAGAGGAATGAAGAACAAATAGCTTCCTTTAGGGACATGAACTTAAAGATACTCACAACTCATTGGCCAGAATGTATTACAGTTTCTGTCCATGCCTAGCTGCAAGGAAGGCCTGAAAATAGTGTGTACGTGGACAGCCATGTGCCCAGCTAAAGCACAGAGACATGTAATAACTGAAAGGTAGAAGGATAGAATGGACAATGTGGCACAATTATACTGCACTGAGTTGGTTTTTCAAGTAGGAAATAAATGGAATAATAGTTTTGAGATCTACAATTTCTGAATAGAAACTAAGCATACTTGTGTACAGAATTTTTGTTTGGTAAATATCAACAGAAAAATACAGACTTGTGTATAGACTAAAATATGACTAGGTCTTTGTAGGGTTTGGAACATAAGTAATATGTTTTCCTTTCATTTGGCTTCAGTTGTCTGTAAAGAGTAGCAAACATATCACTTTTTCAGAAACTTCAACCGTCTGGATTATTGTTGAGAGGTAATAAGGCCTCAAGGTAGCAAAAGTAAAAGTTGCATAGTCTGTGTTCTCAATCTTGATTTCAAGCTTGAGTAATTTTGGGGTATAGATGTATTACTATTGAACTTAATTAGTACCTTGCTTAGTAGCAAATTTAAATCTGCAATATTTGAGTGGTCCATTAGAGGCATAAGTGATGGAAATGATAGCCAAAAGCCTGATAGGATAAAATAGTAATACAAGGAAGAATAATACAAAGAAATCATAAACTTGATAATAAAATTTGCTAACATTTATTGAAGATGCATAGGTGCCAGGTATTATATAAAGCCTTTTATATGTATTCTTTCATTTAATATCTAAGACATTCTCTATATCATATAGGGGAGGATTTAGGTTTATATGCTAAGAAAGCTCATAATTACATTCTTCTTTATGAAGACAGAGAAGCATGTAACTAATTTCAGATTACCATCAGAAATCACTAAAATGAAAAGACCATTTTGGTGCTTGACAGAGGTATCTGAAAGAGCTCAGTCTAATGGTGCTAGGTAAATAAGTTGTTCTTTTAAAAAGTATTGCTGTATTTTAAGACAGGGTCTTACTGTGTCATCCTGGCTGAAGTATAGTGATGCATCCATAACCACAGCTCACTGTAGCCTCAAACTTCTGGGTTCAAGCAGTCCTCCCGCCTCAGCCTCTGGAGTAGCTAGGACTACAAACATACCACCACACCCACTTAATTTTTTAATTTTCTGTAGAGATGGGATCTCACTATGTTGCCCGGGCTGAGCTTGAGTTCCTAGCCTCAAGCAGTCCTCCCGCTTCAGTATCCCAAAGTGTTGGGATTACAGATGTAAGCCGCCATGCCTAGCCAGCCATAAGTTGTTCTTATATTCACCTTTGACTTTTAAAGGTTTGGAATGTGGCTGACTGTTTTGGGTTTAGTTATTTTAAGTCACTAGTAGAAAAGTTCTCATTAAAATCCCCAGTTGAGATTTACTTTACTTAACATTAAAACTCAACATATTTTATTTAAGAATAAAAGTGATTCATCCATGTATTTTTAAAAACCACACCAAATTTAAAAGATAAAAAGTATGTTTATGTTCTCAGAAATAGTCTTGATACATATTTACCCCAACTCAAGAATGATGAATTTCATTTTTACATGTAAAAACAATACACTTTAAAATAGTTATTAATTTTAATATTTTTAGGGTATATTTTGCAACTACCAAAAAAATTAGTTATTTGCTTATTAATCAGAGCCCATTGAAGCAGATAAGGAAATTCATTAGGAAAACTTTTTTTATTTAGCAGTTTAAATCTTGGATATTCTTATTTTTTTTCACATTATTTTAAATCAGTCATCATTGCCAGAGATACTAGGCATTTAAAAGTATTTTAAAAGGCAAAGTTTTTATGTTTTAGAAGGTCTCTCCTAGTGTATTTTAATAGTACCTATATATGTATATGAGTGTTCAAATATATATAAATTAAACATTATCGTTTTGATTCATAGATATATAAAGTGACTGGCCCCACAGTGTCTCATACCTGTAATCCCAGCACTTTGGGAGACTGGGTAAGGAGGATGGCTTGAGACCAGGAGTTCAAGACCAGCCTGGGCAACATAGTGAGACCCCCTATCTCTACAAAAAAAAAATTAGCTGGGCACAGTGGCTTGTGCCTATAGTCCCAGCTACTCTGGAGGCTGAGGTGGGAGGATGGCTTGAAGCCAGGAGTTTGAGTTTACAGTGAGGCACAGTCATGTCACTGTACTCCAGCCTGGGTGACAGAGTGAGATGCTGCCTCTAAAAAATAAAATATATAAAGCTTAAAAACTCAAATAGAGATCAGGCACAGTGGCTCACGCCTGTAATCCTAGCACTTTAGGAGGCCAGAGTTGGTGGATCACTTGAGACCAGGAGTTCAAGACCAGCCTGGCCAACAAGGTGAAACTCTATCTCTACTAAAAATACAAAACTAGCCCAGCGTGGTGGCACACAACTGGTAATCCCAGCTGCTTGGGAGGCTGAGGCTGAGAATCACTTGAACCCAGGAGGCAGAGGTTGCAGTGAGCCAAGATCGCACCACTGCACTCCAGCCTGGGCGACAGAGCAAAATCGTGTCTCCAAAGATTAAAAAAAATAAAACCCTCAAATAGACCAGTTTTCTTACTCTGAATAAAAAGTGCTGATTTCTACATTTAAAAATGTACAAACAATTGCAAAATTATTTTCTCCTCCTTTCTCATATTGTCTCATGAACTACTACTAATCATTTCATTCACTACTTATTCCTTAATTCTTTTTTTTTTTTTTTTTTTTGAGGTGATTATCATTATTATTGTTATTTGAGATAGGGTCTCTGTCTGTCACCCAGGCTGGAGTGCAGTGGCACAGTCATTGCAAGGCTCATTGCAGCCTTGAACTCCTGGGCTCAAGCAATCCTCCCACCTTAGTCTCCCAAGTACCTGGGACTATACGCACACACTGCCATGCCCAGATAATTACTTATTTGGTAGAGATGGGGGTCTCACTATGTAATCTGGCTGGTCTTGAACTCCTGGCCTCAAGCAGTCTTCACACCTCAGCTTCCCAAAGTGCTGGGATTACAGGCATGAGCCACTATGCCCAGCCACCCTCCAGTATTTCTTTCTTTCTTTTTTTTTTTTTTTTTACAGGCTGGAGTACAGTGGTGCTATTTTGGCTCACTGCAACCTCCACCTCCTAGGCTCAAGCAATTCTTATGCCTCAGCCTCCTGAATAGCTGAGACTACAGGCATGCACCACCATGCCTGGCTAGTTTTTTGTAGTTTTAGTAGACAGGGAGTTTTGCCACATTGCCTAGGCTGGTCTTGAATTCCTGAGCTCAGGCAATCCACCCCTCTCAGCCTCTCAAAGTGCTGGGATTACAGGTGTGAGCCACTGCACCCAGCCATCCTCCAGTATTTCTAAAGCTAAGTTTCTCTACTAGTATCGAACAGCTTTTATATTTCTGCATTTAGCAAGTAATGATTGAAGAGCATCCAGACATGGAAATTTATATTTTGAGACAAGTACCTCTATACACCAACCAAAGGTAAGATTGAGGCTAGATTCCAGCCCTGCATGGTACTAGGACTAAGAACCTCAAGGTAGATAAGAATCCCAGATCTAGAACCAGTACTTGAGGTTTAAGACTGAGAAGAAGCAGAAAATGCCTGGGAAAAAAAAATTCCCATTCATAGTATCAACTATAAGCTACCTTAAAAAAATGAGCAAAAGATGTATAAGACCTAAGTAAAGGCAATTGCATTCTTGCTTTGGAAAACTGTTTTGACCCAAGAAATTCTTTGAGCTGAGAGTAATGAGATTCAAGTTTTTAAGAGATAACTAAGTAGTTTTTCTAAGTGGTTAAAATATATATATATATATATATATGTTTATGTGTGTGTGTATATATAGTATATATGTGTGTCTATATGTGTATATGTGTGTATATATATGTGTGTGTATATATATATAGTAAGAAAAGTATCAACCAGTTATTTAAGAAAGAGAAAATTATATTATTTCCAGGAATGATTTTTAAATGTGAACAGTTAGAATGAATAAAGAATGTAAAGCTAGGCTTGGTTATCCTGCTATATCTGCTGTATGAAGAAATGCAAATCAGCATTGTAAAGACTCTTAGAAATCCTGCAGTGCACAAACCGAGTTAATTTCGTATAACCTTGTGTTTCCCACTTGTTCTGTGATCGTAGGGAATCTATTAATATCTTCTGGGACACTAGAAGTCTGCAAAACATATTTTGGGAAATGCTATATGTATTTGAACACCATTAATTCAGATATGTAGGGTGCAAACATTTGCATTGCCAAAATCTTAATATACAGAATCTTTAAAGAATGTAATAAACTTATACTTTCCTTTTTTTTTTTTTTTTTTTTTTTAATGGAGAAACAAGGTCTCACTGTTGCTCAGGCTGGAGTGCATTAGCGTGATCATAGCTCACTCTAACTTCTGAGTTCAAGTGATCCACCTGCCTTAGCCTGCTGAGTAGCTAGGACTGCAGGCTCACACCATCATACCCAGCTAATTTCATTTTTTGTAGAGACATGGTCTCACTATGTTGCCCAGACTGGTCTCAAACTCCTGGCCTAAAGTACGTTCTTCAATAAGTTAAAATACTTGTTTTATGATAGTCTTGAAAAAAAAAGAAAAGTTAAAATACTAATTGGCTGAGCTAGAAAGGACCCAAGTGTTTTTTAAACTATGTTCTTTTTTTTTTTTTTTTTTTTTTTTTTTTTGAGACAGAGTCTTGCACTGTCGCCCAGGCTGGAGTGCAGTGGCGTGATCTCAGCTCACTGCAAACTCCACCTCCCGGGTTCACCCCTTTCTCCTGCCTCAGCCTCTCGAGTAGCTGGGACTACAGGCACCTGCCACCATGCCCAGATAATTTTTTTTGTATTTTTAATAGAGACGGGGTTTCACCATGTTAGCTAGGATGGTGTCGATCTCCTGACCTCGTGATCTGCCCACCTCGGCCTCCCAAAGTGCTAGGATTACAGGCCACCACGCCTGGCCTAAACTATGTTCTTTATCAGATGTTTTCCAAATATTTTCACCCAGTCTGTGGTTTACCTTTTCAGTCTCTTCATACTGTCTTTTGAACAGCAGAAGCGGGGCTGGGTGCAGTGGCTCACATCTGTAATCCCAGCACTTTGGGAGGCCAACGTGGAAGAATCGCTTGAGACCAGGAGTTCAAGAGAAGACTGAGCAACATAGTTAGACACTGTCTCTAAAAATTACAAGAAGATTAGCCAGGTGTGGCTGTGGTTGTGTGCCTGTGGGCCTAGCTACTCGAGAGCCTGAGGTGGGAGGATTGTTTGAGCACAGGAGGTTGAGGCTACGGTGAGCTGTGATTGCACCACTGTACTCCAACCTGGGAGATAGAGCAAGAACCCATCTCAAAAAAAAAAGCAGAAGTGATGAAATCTAATTTATTACATTTTTCTTATTTATTTATTTTTGAGACAGAGTCTCATTCTGTCACCAGGCTGGAGTGCAGTGGTGCGATCTCAGCTCACTGCAACCTCCGCCTCCCAGGTTCAAGCGATTCTCCTGCCTCAGCTTCCAGAGTAGCTGGGACTACAGGCACACACTACCTCACCCAGCTAATTTTTGTATTTTTAGTAGAGACAGGGTTTCACCATGTTGGCCAGGATGGCCTGGATCTCTTGCCTGTGATCCGCCCGCCTTGGCCTCCCAAAGTGCTGAGATTACAGGCGTGAACCACTGTGCCCATTCTAATTTTTCTTTTATGAATGTGGCATCTTAGAAGTCTTTGCCTAAATAAAGGTCACGAGGATTTTCTCATATGCTTTCTTCTAGAAGTTTATAGTTTTAGGTTTCCACATTCTCTTTAAATGTAATTTTATATGCACAATCTGGTACTTTTGCTTTACTGAATCCATAATTTAAATTTAGTTTTATAACTTGCTTTTTTTTTTCTCATTACTATACCACGGTATTTTCATATCAGTAGTTAATTCTTTTGAATACCTACATGGCGTTCCATCAAAGAATGTATTACAATTGTATTAGCATGTTGTTATTTGTTTTTTCCTATTTTAATAATGTTCCAAGATTTGTTTTAAAATTTAGTTGAAATTTTGGTTTCAGTTGGGCGCAGTGGCTCACTCCTGTAATCCCAGCACTTTGCAGGGCCCAGGCGGGTGGATTGCCTGAAGTCAGGAGCTCTAGACCAGCCTGGCCAATATGGTGAAACCCTGTCTACTAAAAATAATAAAATTAGCCGGGCATGGTGGCAGGTGCCTGTAATCCCAGCTTTTCAGGGGGCCGAGGCAGTAGAATCGCTTGAACCCAAGAGGCGGAGGTTGCAGTGAGTTGAGATCGCCCTGTCACATTCCAGCCTGGGGGACAAGAACGAGACTTTGTCTCAAAAAAAAAAAAAAAAAAAAAATTTTTTTGGTTTCTATAAATTATTGTATAATGAAGCATTTCATCCTTGTACATTTTGAGGCACACTTAAAACATAAAAGTTTTGATATAAAGTTTTGACTTTTCTTCTTCAAATATATGATGAAAATGTCAGGAAAAAGTTATGATGTAAACAATTACTATTTTAAAAATTTTAAATAACTGTCTATCTTTTATCATAACCATATTGGATTATTCTCCCCTCATGGTTCAAACAGTCATAATAGACCTGATTAGAAAGCTATGATTTTACCAATTATTTATTTTAATTCCTTAATTTATATGCTTTATTTTGACTTCTCTTTCAGCTCCTCCCACTTTTTAAGTCTCTGCAAAAAAACTATTTGATCTCTGTAATGAGGTTATAATACTACTAAATGGATAGTTAGATTTCTGAAAGACTATTTCTGTTACATCCCGTGTGCTGAATTTTTTTTTTTTAATTACATGGCATACATTTAGGGGATAAAAATTTCATGTTTTTTTTAAATTATTTTAATGCCATTTTATTTTTTCGTGACAGATTCAAAAGCTTTGTGACAGAGTAGCTTCATCTACTTTATTGGATGATCGAAGAAATGCCGTACGTGCTCTCAAATCATTATCTAAGGTTTGTAACTTTGTAAATGTTTTAAGTTTCCTAAGTTGGATATTAGTTACTTTAGTAACATTTTTATTTTTATGTGCAGAAATATCGCTTGGAAGTGGGTATACAAGCTATGGAACATCTTATTCATGTTTTACAAACAGATCGGTAAGTCTCTATGTAATGATTTTTTTCCCTAATAGTTCTTGAACTTTTAATTTGTTTTAGAGTCAGCATCACTATTCCAAAAGATTGCTTTTTTTTTTTGGTATTTTTTGGTAGAGATGAGGTTTGCCATGTTGCCCAGGCTGGTCTCAAACTCCTGGGCTTAGGCGATCTGCCCAACTTGGCCTCCCAAAGTACTGTGATTATAGGTGTGAGCCACTGCGCCTGGCCCCAAAAGTTGTTGACATACTAAAGCTATGAAGTTTTTACTTCAGTTGTCATTTTGATAAATATTTGTTGGACACTGAGTACAAGCCACTGTGTTAAGCACAGAACAGACATAAAAATGGGATGAAGCAACTCTTTCATTTAGAGGCTTGAGATTTTGAGTTTGAATTGGGCAAGTGGTATTCATTTACATTGAGCAAGTAGATATTCATTTACATATAACATGCATATTTTGGTATTCAGACTTGCTTTTTAAAGAGAAATAAACTGCAGTAATAAGAGTTAAATGTTAAATATGAGCCTGTCTTAAGAGAAAGATTGCCAGGTATGGTGGCTCAAGCCTGAAATTCCAGCACCTTGGAAGGTTGAGGTGGGAGGATTGCTTGAGCCCGGGAGTTCGATACTAGTCTGGGCAATATAAAAAATAAAAATTAGCCCAGGAATGGTGGCTCACGCCTGGAATCCCAGCAATTTGGGAAGCCGAGGCAGGTGGATTACTTGAGATCAGGAGTTCGAGACCAGTCTGGCCAAATGGTGAAACCTGGTCTCTACTAAAAATACAAAAATTAGCCAGGTCTGCTGGTGCGTGCCTGTAATCCCAGCTACTCAGGAGTATGAGGCAGGAGAAATCGCTTGAACCCGGGAGATGGAGACTACAGGTAACCAAGATCGAGCAACTGCACTTTAACCTGGGCAACAGAGCGAGACTCTGTCTCGCAAAAACAAAAAAGATAAATAATAAAATAAAATAAAAATTAGCTGGGTGTGGTGTCACATACCTGTGGTCCCAGCTTCTCGGGAGGCTGAGGTGGGAGGATCACTTGAGCCTAGGAAGTCAAGGCTGCAGTGAGCCATGATCATACCACTGTACTCCAACCTGGGCAGCAGAGTGAGACCTTGTCTTGAAAAAATAAATATAAATTTAAAGAAAAAGAAGCGGCCGGGCACGATGGCTCATGCCTGTAATCCCAGCACTTTGGGAGGCTGAGGCGGGTGGATCATCTGAGCTCGGGAGTTCAAGACCAGCCTGACCAACATGGAGAAACCTCGTCTCTACTAAAAGTACAAAATATAGCCGGTAATGGTGGCACATGCCTGTAATCCCAACTACTAGAGAGGCTGAGGCAGGAGAATCGCCTGAACCTGGGAGGCAGAGGTTGCAGTGAGCCAAGATCACGCCATTGCACTCCAGCCTGGGCAACGAGAGCAAAACTCCATCTCAAAAAAAAAAAAAGAAAAAGAAAAAGAAGCATCATTTAGCCTATTTTTAGCTCTTTCAATTTTTTTACAATAGTGCAATCTAGGCTCACTGCAGCCTCTGCCTCCCGGGTTCAAGCGATTCTGCTGCCTCAGCCTCCTGAGTAGCTGGTATTACGGGCATGCACCACCATGCCTGCCTAATGTTGTATTTTTAGTAGAGATGGGGTTTCTCGATGTTGATCAGGCTGGTCTCGAACTCCCAACCTCGGGTGATCTGCCCACCTGAGCCTCCCAAAGTGCTGGGGATTACAGGTGTGAGCCACCACACCTGGCCGTCAATTTCTTTTTAAGAGATTTTATCTCCATCTTTGGTTTTCATTAACTATGCATGGATAGCTTCCAGATCTTAGCTACAGTTGAATGTGTCTTACAAGCTTTAGCTGCACATCATACATTTCTACCCTACCGAAATCTCTCATAAGCCTTTCAAATTCAAAATATTCAAAGTTAATTTTTCTCTGGTCCTCCTTCTAGGCTTTCCATGCCCCCTTCAACCGCTTTTACCCTAAGTTCATCTTCGTCATGAGCATCTTTCCATTCAAGTGAGAAACTGGAGGATTCTTAGGGAACTCATTCCTCTCCTGAACTCATCATGCCCACACAGGCCAAAAAACAGCTAGAGTCCATTATTTTCTTTCCATTTCCTTTTTTGGCCTTAGTTCTGGCTCAATGTCAATCACTTAAATAATTTCCATAACCTCTGTGTTGGTTATCTTTGACTGTGTAGCAAATTACTTTGAAACTTAGTGGTTCAAAATAAAATATTTATCATCTCACAGTTTCTGTGGATCAGGAATTGAGGAGCAACTTAGCTAAGTGGGCTGAGGGTCTCTCATGAGGTTGCCATGAAGCCATCAGCCAGGTCTGCAGTCATCTGAAGGCTTGACTGGGGCTGGAGGATCTGATTCCAAGATGGCTTACTCACATTACTGTTGACAAGAGGCCTCAGTTCCTCACCATGTTTCTCTCTCAGTGGGGCTGTTTGGTATCTCAGCTGCTCTCCCAGAGCAAACTATCGTAGAGAGATAACAAATAGAAAGCCACAATGCCTTTTATAACTCAATCTCCAAAGTCATGTACTGGCAATCCCATCGTATTCTAGTTGTTAGAAGCAGGTTAATAAGTGCAGTCTATACTTAAGGAGAGGAGAATTAGGCTTCACTTTTTTGAAAGGAGCTGAATCGAAAAGTTTTGGACAATAGTTGAAAACAATCATCATCTCCAAAGTATTATTTTTCTCCAATCTCTTTGTATTTCCATTCAGTCTATATATTGCAAGAATTATCCTTCTGAAATGCACATCTTCAGTCTTTCTCCCATTTAATGCATTTCACCAGTTCAGTGAAATGTAAAGTTCATGTTTCTCAAACAAAGCAAAATATAAATGCTTTTAAAAGATCTGTGTACTGCCTGTCTAACCTCATAGATTCATTTTCAGTTATATTTCAGTTATGCCCAGCTGCTTTTCCATACCAGTTAGGACCTTTTTTCTTCTCCCTAGACAGTGTAACTCAAATTGACTACCTTTTCAAAGCCAGTAAGTCTAGTGTATTTGAATAAGTGAATTGGATGCATCAGGTCTCTCTGTGTTATTAACATCATAGTAGGTAACTGTGGTAGACAGAATTGTGGTCTCCCAAAGATATCTACATCCTAATCAACAAAACCTGTGAATTTTATCTTAGATAGTGAGAGAGACTTTGCAGATATGATTAAGTTAAGGACTTTGAGATGAGAGAATTATTCTGGATTACCCTGGTGGACCCAATGTTATCACAGGGTCCTTAGAAGTAGAACAGGAAAAGGCCAGGCGTGGTGGCTGACACCTGTAATCCCAGCACTTTGGGAGGCCAAGGCAGGTGAATCACGAGGTCAGGAGATCAAGACCATCCTGGCTAACACGGTGAAACCCCATCTCTACTAAAAATACAAAAAAATCAGCCAGGCATGGTGGCAGGCACCTGTAGTCCCAGTTACTCGGGAGGCTGAGGCAGGAGAATGGCAAGAATCCAGGAGGCAGAGCTTGCAGTGAGGCAAGATGGCACCACTGCACTCCAGCCTGGGCAACAGAGCAAGACTCTGTCTCAAAACAAAAAAGAAGTAGAACAGGAATGCAGAAGAGGAGGTCAGAGTCCTGTGATAGAAAAAAAGGACTCAATCTGCTCTTGGTGGCTTTGAAAATGGAGAGAAGGAGCCATGAGCCAGGGAATGTGGGTGGCCTTTAGAAGAGCTGGAAAAAAGGAGCAGATTAGTGTGCTGATTATACATACTTATAATCTTTTTTATTCTATGAGTGTGAAATCACATGTACATTTTATTACCAAGTCGTATAAAGTTAATGATGAGATGATTAGCATCTCTTATGTAAAGTGGTCTTTATTGTCTTTTTTTTTTTTTTTTTTTTTTTTGGAGACAGAGTTTCACTCTTGTTCCCCAGGCTAGAGTGCAATGGCATGATCTCGGCTCACTGCAACCTCTGCCTCCTGGATTCAAGTGATTCTCCTGCGTCAGCCTCCCAAGTAGCTGGGATTACAGGCACCTGCCACCACGGCCAGCTAATTTTTTGTATTTTTAGTAGAGATGGGGTTTCTCCATGTTGGTCAGGCTGGTCTCGAATTCCTGACCTCAGGTGATCTGCCCGCCTCAGCCTCCCAAAGTGCTGGGATTACAGGCATGAGTCACTGCGCCCAGCTATTGTCATTTTTACCACACAGCAGAAGTGTGTAGATACTCTTGATAAAGGTTAAGTAATAGGTTAAAAAAATTTATTGCACATTTACTGTGTTAGGCATTATGCTTAGAAGTAGAGTATACCACATGGCCTTGTGAATGTGTGAACAAATAGTTGTATCACGTCAGGGGCTGCTAAATGTTTTATTTTAACTCTCAGACAATAATAACAAAGAAAAACATATAATAGCCTTGTTGTGTTTCATTCCCTTTCTTGTGTTAAATTCCCTTTCCATTTGCCTGTGATACTTATCTGTTTTCCTGTTTTCAGAGTGTTCTTTGAAGATTTTTTTTAATTTAATTGAATGCAGGGGTCTATTTATTTTATTTTATTTTTTTAGACAAAGTCTCACTCTGTTTCCCAGGCTGGAGTACAGTGGCACAATCTCGGCTCACTGCATCACTGCAGCCTCCACTTCCCGGGTTCAAGTGATTCTCCTGCCTCTGCCTCCCAAGTAGTTGGGATTACAGGCACAGTCCACTCCAACTAATTTTTTGTATTTTTATTTTTATTTTTTTAGTAGAGATGGGGTTACACCATCTTAGCCAGGATGGTCTCAATCTCCTGACCTCGTGATCCGCCTGCCTCAGCCTCCCAAAGTGCTGGGATTACAGGCATGAGCCACTGTGCCCAGCCTCAGAGGTCTATATTCTACAACCATCTCCCCTCTCCACATTCTCATCTTCATTACTGTTTCATCTTTCTTCTCCTGACCTATACAACTAATGCTGAGAATCCTTACACTGAACCCTCTTCATCTTCAGCTATGTCAAACAAAGTTTTGTTCCCTTTCTTGACGTTACCTGAAATCCCATCTGGCTGTGGGGTCTGCTTCCGTATAACCATCCTTTTTTTTTTTTTTTTTTTTTCCCCCCGAGACAGGGTTTTGCTCTTATTCCCCAGGCTGGAGTGCAATGGCTCGATCTCAGCTCACTGCAGCCTCTGCCTCCCAGGTTCAAGCAATTCTTCTGCCTCAGCCTCCCGAGTAGCTGGGATTACAGGCATGCACCACCATGCCCAGCTAATTTTGTATTTTTGGTAGAGACATGGTTTCTCCATGTTGGTCAAACTGGTCTTGAACTGCTGACCTCAGGTCATCTGCCTACTTCGGGCTCCCGAAGTGCTGGGACTACGGGTGTGAGCCACCACGCCCAGCCCCCTGTAACCATGTTAAGGAGAGACCAGTCATTCTCCTAACTCCCATACTCAGGGCCCAAAACTTGTCTCTCACTGACTTTTTCAAAACCATGATACCTCAATGGTTTTTTTAAATTGAGATATAATTTGTATATCATAAAGTTCACTCTTTTAAAGTGTACATTTTAGTGGTTTTAATATATTCACAAAATTGTACAATCATCACCACTCTCTAATTCCAGAACATTTGCATCATGCCAAAAAGAAATCCCATATTCATTATCTGTCATTTTCTATTTTCCTCCCCCACCCCCTCTCGCATACTTGGCAACCACTAATCTACTTTCTGTCTTTATAAATTTGACTGTTTTGGACATTTCATATAGATGGAATTATACCATATGTGGCCCTTGTTTCTGGCTTCTTCGACAGCATAATATTTTAAGGTTCATCCATGTTGCAGCATGTATTAGTACATCATTCTTTTTTATGGCTGAATAATCTTTTGTGTAGTTATACCACATTTCGTTTACCCATTCATCAATTGTTGGACATTTTGGGTATTTCCACTTTTTTGCTATTATGAGTAATGCTGCTATGAACATTCATGTACTGATTTTTGTAAGGACGTACGTTTTCATTTCACTGTGTTCTGTATCTAGCAGTGCAGTTGCTGGGTCATGGGATAAGTTGTTTAACTTTTTGAGGAATTGCCAAACTCTTCACTACAGAGTATAAATACTTGTATAAAATGGCTATAACATTTTATATTTCCATCTACAATGTGTGAAGGTCCCAATTTCTCTGTATTCTTACCAGCACTTGTTATTAACCTTTATTAAAAAGTGACCATCCTAGTAAATATAAAATATAAAGTGGTATTTCTTAATTTCCTTTTCTTTTTTTTTTTTTTTTTGAGATGGAGTCTCTCTCTGTCGCCCAGGCTAGAGTGCAGTGGCACGATCTCGGCTCACTGCAACCTCCGCCTCCTGGGTTCAAGTGATTCTCCTGCCTCAGCCTCCCCAGTAGCTGGGATTACAGGCATGCACCACCACACCCAGCTAATTTTTGTATTTTTAGTAGAGACAGAGTTTGACTATATTGGCCAGGCTGCTGTCAGACTCCTGACCTCACGTGATCTGCCCGCCTTGGCCTCCCAAAGTGCTAGGATTACAGGTGTGAGCCACTGCACCCTGCTTCATTTTCTTTTTTTTTTTTAAGATGGAGTTTTCCTTTCGTTGCCCAGGCTGGAGTGCAGTGGCGCAATCTGGCTCACCACAACCTCTGCCTCCTGGGTTCAAATGATTCTCCTACCTCAGCCTCCCAAGTAGCTGGGATTACAGGCATGCATCTACCACTCCCAGCTAATTTTTTGTATTTTTAGTAGAGACGGGGTTTCTCCATATTGGTCAGGCTGGTCTCGAACTCCTGACCTCAGGTGATCCCCCCACCTCGGCCTCCCAAAGTACTGGGATTATAGGTGTGAGCCACCGCGCCCAGCCCAGCCTCGTTTTCTAATTGTTTTGATTTGCATTTCCCCAATGACTGAAGATGTTGACGGTCTCTTCATGTGATTATTGGCCATTTCAATGTAGTAGTCCTATACTTCTTTAGTAAAGTTTACTGTCAAGTGTTTTAATCTTTTTGATGTTACTTACTTACTTTTTGATGTTAATTACACATTTTTTACAGTTTGCACTCTGATATTTTCTTAGAGTAGGGCTTTAGAAATGGAATTTTCTAAAATTCCTAAATAACTAAAAATGGTTTTAACAGTTTACACTCTCATCAGCAGTGTATAAGTGTGATAATTTCTTTTTTCCAGTTCGGATTCTGAAATAATAGGTTATGCTTTGGACACACTATATAATATAATATCTAATGATGAAGAAGAAGAAGTAGGTAAGTTTCCAGTTATTTTTACTGTGTTTTCTGTACATAAAATTAACTGGGTTGTGCTAATTTTGCTGGTTTTAAAGTTGGACTTATTTTATAAATGTATAAGTTTTTTTACTTTTTTCATTAAAAGAATTTAATAAACACATAGGCTTAGATCTGTAAAAGTGTCTTTAGGATGATTGCTTTGTGTGTAAATCAGAACATTATAGTGAGATGGAATAAGATCCTTCTTTGTAAGTAATATTTTTCCCCACTTGTGTTTGGTTTTAGTTAGGCAGTATGCATATCACCCAGTTCTGGATTAAATAATTATTTATGGCTATTGATTGAAAATATAATTATCTAGTGAGCAATATAAAATTAGGGTTTTTCCTAATAAATACTTAAATTTTTACATAGGACTTATAATTTATAAAGTGCAGCAATTTATTAAATTTAGATTTTTTTCTTTACATTATGTCTGTTTGGTGAACAATGATATGAGTCAGTTTGAAATCCACATGTTTCTTTGGCATATTCATTTTCTTTTTTTTTTTTAAATGCCTGCACACTTAACATAAAGTTGTCTGTTTTTATTTATTGTCACTGTGTGAAGCTTGATTGGAGGTCTGTATACATTTTGTCCTGTATACATTTTCTGTATGTTGCAAAACATATGCAGTAACATTTCACAGTTCTATTGAAGAGTGTATTTGTCATATCAAATTGGCTGTTACAGTAGGACACAGTAGATTTTTCATTATTCTGTAAAGTTAAAACAGTGGATATATTCATACATTTTATAAATCTAATTTAGACTGAAATTATATGATCTCTCAAAATTCTGAGAAGACAGATAATAAAGAAGTATAGATACATGTTGACCTTGCTCTTATTTTATCAAAATAAAGATAGAGCAGGAATATATGTCAATGTTGACTTCACAGAATACTAGTATTGAGAACATCTGAAACTGGATCATGTTGCATAGTCACAATTTCTTAGACATAAATATTATTTTTTAAAAACTTTTATTTTGGCTGGGTGTTATGGCTCATGTCTGTAATCCCAGCATTTTGGAAGGCTGAGGTGGAAGGATTGCTTGAACCTAGGAGTTTGAGACCAGCCTGGGCAACATAAGTGAGACCCCGTCTCATTAAAAAAAAAATTGTTTTAACCAATTTCTCCATATCTATCCATCCTATAGCTTAACTTTATTAATTTCTTAAGGGTGAAAAATATTTAGTAAATGTAATTTGGTACCCATGGAAAAAAGGTTGTCAGTCACATGACAATACATATATACAAAACACTCAAGAATATACTTTGAAGCAAAAGATACTTATTTTCCCTAGTTATTTCTACAATGAGAAAGTTAGATACAACACAGTTATTCAAACACATTTTAAAAAATTACATTCTTTTCTTTCCTTTTATCCCCCTTAGTTGTTTCAGATTAAAAATTTAACTCTTTTTCTAGTTAATTTGCTGGAGTAATTTTTTCTATTCTTAAAAAAAATTTGTAGCAACAATATTTTTTAGGTGGTTTTCTTTGTTATAAATCATATTATAATCGTGTTTAGAGCCCACCTGTTTCATTTTTTCTTTGTGTTTTTAGGCTCTTTAATGTAGCATCCAAAAATGATCCTGGATAAACAGTAATAGAATCAATTTTATTAAGGACCTTTTTTTTTCCTGAAAATATAGTCATTCTGAAAGAGTCAGTTAAAAAGTAGACATTGGGGTGGCCGCGGTGGCTCACGCCTGTAATCCCAGCAATTTGGGAGGCCGAGGAGGGTGGATCACTTGAGGTCAGGGGTTGTTCAAGACCAGCCTGGCCAACCTGGAGAAACCCCATCTGTACTAAAAACACAAAAATTAGCCGGGCATGGTGTTGCACACCTGTAATCCCAGCTACTTGACAGGCTGAGGCAGAAGAATCACTTGAATCTGAGAGGCAGAGGTTGCAGTGAGCCAAGATTGAGCTACTGCACTCCAGCCTGGGCAACAGAGCAAGACTCTGTCTTAAAAAAAAAAAAAAAAAATAGGCCGGTGTGGTGGCTCACGCCTGTAATTCCAGCACTTTGGGAGGCCAAGGCGGGCAGATCATGAAGTCAGGAGTTTGAGACCAGCCTGACCAACATGGTGAAACCCTGTCTCTACTAAAAATATCAAAATTAGCCAGGCGTGGTGGCACACTTCTGTAATCCCAACTACTCAGGAGGCTGAGGCAGTAGAATCACTTGAACCCAGGAGGCAGAGGTTGCAGTGAGCCGAGATTGTACCATAGCACTCCAGCCTGGGCGACAGAGGAAGACTCTGTCTCAAAAATAAAATAAAATAAAAATAGACATTAAGACATGTCCTTCAGTTCTGTTATTGATACTTTGCTTTTATTGCTTTGTGAAATGATAATTCTTAGCTGACATAATGAACTACATTTTGGAGTTCTTTATGACTATTTTACAACCTTCTAATGATAAATCTGTCTCCTAGTCCTAAAAATATAGCATATGCTAAATCTCTTTTAGTATATCTGAGGTATTTGACCAAAGTAAATATGGATCTGTTCTTCCAAAGGGTTATATAGCTTATTAAACATTTTAATTTTAAGCTACTATTTTACTGTGTATACTACTATATTTAAAAAACTGTTGTCTTTATCACCCGCTTTTTATTTATTTATTTTTGTCTACCTTTTCAGATGACGTTGAAGGTAAAAGATTGCATTTACATATGCATGGTGCTTTTAGGCATAGTTTCTGATAATATAAAAGGACACTGTCAAGTACTGTTTCTTCTGGCTGGTAAAAAATCTGAAATTTGTTTTACTATGTAAGAATTCTTTAATTGAAAAGGAATATTTAATAAACTTACATTACTATTATTTCTACAGCTACTAAATCTGTTTACTGTCCAGAACACATAAAATATTCTAGGGCACCTTTAAATAAAATTAAAGCTCTTTCTGGCCGGGCGTGGTGGCCCACACTTGTAATCCCAGCACTTTGGGAGGCCAAGGCGGGCAGATCACTTGAGTTCAGGAGTTCAAGATCAGCCTGGCCAGCATGGTGAAACCCTCTTTCTACTAAAAATACAAAAATTATCCAGGTGTGGTGACTGGTGCCTGTAATCTCAGTTACTTGGGAGGCTGAGGCAGGAGAATTGCTTGAACCCAGGAGACAGAGGTTGCAGTGAGATTGTGCCACTGCACCATCCAGCCTGGGTGACAGAGTGAGACTCCTGGGTTTGTTTTTTGTCTCAAAAAAACAAAAATGAATAAATAAAAATTAAAGCTTTTTCTCTGGTAGGACAAAAGATCCAAAATTACTTTGTGTGTACTTCCTGGAAAAAAAGTTTTTAGACAGTTCATTTAAAAATACTTGCCAGGAGCAGTGGTGCATGCCTGTAGTCCCAGCTACTCGGGAGACTAAAGTGGGAGAATCACTTGAGCCCAGGAGTTCGAGGCTGCAGTGAGCAATGATTGCACCTGTGAATACCCACTGCACTCAAGGCTGGACAACATAGTGAAACCCTGCCTCTAAAAAAAATAAAAATAAAAATCTTTAGAAGTAATATTTGAATATGTATACCCATATTACCTATATTCAGTAAGAACTGGAAGGTATTCTAGTTCAGAGAATGTATATTGATATTGTCCCTTTAAAATTGATGTTTTAGTTATTGACATTTCTTACATTAACTCATAGAACTCACTAATTTTTTATTTTCTTCTCTCTAATCTCTTTCAAGTTTCATTTACTTTTAACATTGATATTTGTTTTCTTCATAACTAAAGTAACCAAGTTTTTTTGGTTTGTTTTGTTTTACCAATTTTCTTGAGGTGCTTAACTTTTTTTTAAAAGAAGAAGGAAATATTCTTACCTAAAGCAGTGTTTAAAAGGTATATAACAAAGTTACCTATATATAATAAAAATACTAACAAAGAAACTAACTTACTAAAGTATGAAGCATTACCTTTTGTGACATTTAAATCCTTTGTTTGACCTCAGATGATACCAGAGCATTGTGCCTTGACTCGTGTCAAGCTGTTTCCTTGTTGGGTGGTAAAGATCAGTAGTTGTTTCTATTTTTGTGATATCATATTTATAGAGAGCTTTAAAACTTATCGAGTGCTTTCATGTTTATCTTATGTAATCCTCATAGCAGCCAGTAAAGTAGGTGGTATTTTTCTACTTTCTAAAGATGAGAAAATGGAAGCCCAAAGATGATGTAACATATAGTATCATTAAGTAAGTAGAAGAAAAATTTTTCTTTTTTTTTTTTTGAGACAGAGTCTCCCTCTGTTGCCGGCTAGAGTGCAGTGGCGCAGTCTCAGCTCACTGCAGCCTCTGCCTCCTGAGTTCAAGCGATTCTTGTGCCTCAGCCTCCCAAGTAGCTGGGATTACAGGCGTGCGCCACCACACCCAGCTAATTTTTGTACTTTTAGTAGAGACAGAATTTCACCATGTTGGCCGGGTTGGTCTTGATCTCCAGACCTCGTGATCCTCCCTCCTTGGCCTCCCAAAGTGTTGGGATTACAGGTGTGAGCCACCACCGTGCCCAGCCAGAACAATATTTTTTAATACATTTTTTCCTTTTTTTTTTTAAAGTATTTCTTAGATTTTTTAATTCAATAAATTATGGCCAATTTTTCTTTATTTTTCTAAATGGGTTCTTTATTAAATCATATAATTCACATAATTAGTTTATAGAATATTCGGATAAATGTTAAAAAAGTATACGTGTACCTGGCCAGGCACAGTGACTCACCCTGCACTTTGGGAGGCCGAGGCAGGCGGATCACAAGGTCAGGAGATCAAGACCATCCTGGCTAACACAGTGAAACCTTGTCTCTACTGAAAATACAAAAAATTAGCCAGGCGTGGTGGCGGGCACCTGTAGTCCCAGCTACTCAGGAGGCTGAAGCAGGAGAATGGCATGAACCTGGGAGGCGAAGCTTGCAGGGAGCCAAGATCACGCCGCTGCGCTCCAGCCTGGGTGACTGCTTCTCAAAAAATAAAAAAAAGTATACATGTACCTGTTTAATTAACTACCAGTATAAACGAAGATTATTTGATATTTCTTCACTCTGAGTTAGGACTGTTTTTATTAGGATATCTCCTTTTATAAAGCAATTTCCTTTTTTCATAATATAGGTTGTGAACTTAGTATAAAGTAGAATTCCAAAGAGAAGATCCAGAAATATTTTTAAACATTGTTTACACCTCTGGAAAAAGTACTACTAGAAATACATTTTAAGAGTAAATGTATCTATGCATGTGTACTTAAATGCCAGTCATATGAACAGGCCTGAAAACTATCCAGAGCTATACAGATGATGGTTCAACTTAACGATTTTTTGATTTACGATGGTGTGAAAGCAATATGCATTCAGTAGAATCTATACTTCGAGTACCCTTACAACCATTCTGTTTTTTCACCTTCAGTACAGTAGTCAGCAAATTACATGAGATAGTCAATACTTGATTATAAAATAGGATTTCTGTTATGTTTTGCCCAGCTGTAGGGTAATGTAAGTGTTCTGGGCACATTTAGAGTAGGTTAAACATTAAATACATTTTCAACCTATGATATTTTCAGTTTATGATGGGCTTATCAGGACATAACCCCATTGTAAGTTGAGGAGCATCTGTGTAAGTACTTCGAATGGGCATTTTTTTATTTTACATACCTATCTTAAATTTATTTTTACTATGGTAACAAAGGGACATTTCATTTTTATCTTATTTTTTTCATTTACCTTACAATAAATGGTCATTTACTTTTACAGGTTATAAATACACAATATAGTATATAAACTGTAGGCTATAAAAAATTTAGCTCTAAAGATTGTAATCTAATGATTACTGATGAGGGAAGATGGGTTTACTTGTTTCATGCCTTTGCTTACACGTATAATAGGTACAATTTCTCATGGTTCTAGTTTTTGTTCACAACTTTTAGATACTAGTGTAGTAGTTTATAGTAGTTGTAGCTTAATTTACTGCTACACTGAAAGCTTTGTGTATTACCTTAATTGCTTAGCTAATTTGGGGATACTTCGTTAAAGTGCAGAAGTGCTGTCTTATGACTAACTTAAAAGAAATGGCATATGTCTCACACTTTTTAAAACTGACAGTGTTAAACCAGAAGGAACAATTGATCCTTGGAATAGGACCATATTTTATTAGTTCAATTCAAAATGTAAATTTTAATTCTATACCAATAAGCTATAGCATATTATACAATATAGCTACAGAATAAATGAAAAATATTAACTCTGCTTCTTGCTGAGTTTTTTGCTTGTGCCCAGTGCAAACACTGAATTAAACTTTTTCTGGTATTAGACCTGACTTCCTTGAAGCATAGCACAGAAGTTCTAGAGAGTGCTCTGTATTAAAACGGGTTCATAGTTAAATAAACATAATACTGCATTCCCCTCTGAAGCTTCATAAAGTTTACACTGGTCTAGTAAGTGCTGAGAAGCCTGCAGTGAAGAAACCTGTTCAACTTTAATCCAAATATATTTGTCCACAGGGGCTTACTTCTGCCACATACTTCTTAACGTGCCACACTATCCTTTGTTTTGAAATATACTAACCAAGGCTTGGTTAATTGCTTGTGTTTACATACATAAAAATATTTCAGCATTTTAAAATACATTTTAGGGGAAGAATCCATCAAGTCTATATATGGTTTTTTTTCTTCCTTTTTAGATTTGTTTATAATTTTTAATGTTTTCCCAAATGTCAATAACTATAATTTTTAGCTTTTCTCACGAGGTCACAAACTTTTGACCCAAGGGCATTGTCTGTCTTGTAAGCAAGGCTGTTTGACCCATATAGTATTTTAAGTAATGTGACTAAGTTGCCAGTATTATAAATTGGGAGCTTTGTGTCAATGTTTGTATTTTAGACTTCATTTTTTAAAAACCTGAAGATTGACAATACCTGGATCTGCATTCCTACATGGCAACAGGCAGCTGGAATTGAGTAACTGCTGTTTTCCTTAGATAGGGCATATACTCCCCATCCTCTAATGTTAGCCTGCTTCACTCACTCCTGTTACTGTCTTTTGTTTATAGTCAAGTTTTCATTCTCTACTATCTTCACACCACTGAGATAAAAATACTTATACTATAAATTATTTTCAAACATATGATTTTTTAAGCTATATATCCCATTCAACAAATATGACTATATGCAAACAGAAAATAGCCCTACAAAGCACCCATGACTAAGTTAATATTGCTGTGATTTTAATTTCTAGAGGGAGACAATTCTGAGAAGAGAGTATTACTTGTCCTTTGAACATAGATTTCTGATGTATTTGGAGAGCAATGCATTTGACATGCATTCCCCATGGGCCCTTTTTGTATAATTTCTTTATCTGCTTTTTTGTCTATACAGTTTCACTAGAATTTGGCTAACATCGCCACGATTTGTTAGGGTTCTGGGGTGGCTTAAAAAACAAGGTAGGTTCATTAGCCCACTAGCTCTTGTGACATCTTATTGGGTACGTAGCATTTACCATACTGTAGCAATCAGGACTTCTGTTCATAGCCGATTCTAAAGATGAAAGTTTTCAAAAGATTCTGTCAGCTCCCAAGTTCCCATATCTTTTCCAATTTTTTCACAGTCTCCTTTTCCATCATTCTGTCAACTTGTAAATAAAATGGGAAGGGTGGTGGCCGGGCGTGGTGGTTCATGCCTGTAATCCCAGCACTTTGGGAGGCCGAGGCGGGTGGATCATGAGGTCAGGAGATCGAGACCATCCTGACTAACACGGTGAAACCCCATCTCTACCAAAAAAAAAATACAAAAAATTAGACGGGCATGGTGGCAAGCGCCTATAGTCCCAGCTACTTGGGAGGCTGAGGCAGGAGAATGGTGTGAACCCAGGAGGCGGAGCTTGCAGTGAGCTGAGATCACGTCCCTGCACTCCAGACAGGGAGAGAGAGCAAGACTCCGTCTCAAAATAAATAAATTAATTAAATAAAATAAAATGGGAAGGTTGTGCAGTTCTTGCTACTTCTCTGGTACCAGTTTTTTTGTTTGTTTGTTTGTTTGTTTTTCAACTCCATTCATAAGTTCACCTTTGAGCATTGAAAATCGTAATTTACCAAGCAAGATTTTACCTTCAAGCATGTGTAAGTAATTAGGACACAATTTTATCAGCTCACAAAGGAACAACAGGAAATCCTTTAAGCAGATCTGTAGCAGAGAATGTCCCTTAAATCCACTCTAGTTATGTTTGAGTATTAGGCTTCCTCATGATTATTATCAGGCCTTTGTAGCATCAACCCTCTGCTACCTTAACTCAATACCCTCAATGTATCTGTGATTATGTAGTAACATGATAGCTTTCAAGTGTACTTTTGGTGGTTTTGTTTTGTTGCGTTTTTATCCTTTTATCCTCTCTACCTATTTTCCTGAAGTGGAAATAGTGACTGCTTCCCAATGTAATTCTTCTGAAGCCACCACTAACCTAAAAAATAAAACTGTAATTAAAATACAGTCAGTTTACTTTTATTTAGAGTCCAATCATAAACTCAGTTACTTTTTTTGATAGGTTGCATATAACTTTTATGAGAAACAGAAAATTATAAGGTAAAATATCAAGACTTATTCACAGACAACTTTCTGGAAATACAGGATATCTTTTTCTTTTATCTTTTGCATCTTGGTGATAATACTTATTAATGGTAACCTTGTAAGAATCCAAAATTCTGAATCATCAAAGGAAGACTGTTAGGTTCTGTTTCACTTGAAAATTTAGTAATACATATATAGCTTATGTTGTAAATCTTAGGACCATTGTTCTCAAGTGAGGGCAATTTACTCTCCTTTACCCCACTCCACTCCTAGTATATTTGGCAATGTCTGGAGACATTTTTCATTGTCACACTAAGAGGAAGTAAGAGAGTGCTACTGCGTCTAGTGGGTAAGGCCAGAGACAGTGCTAAACATCTTAAACTGCATGGGGAGGTCGTACAACAAAGGCTTACCTGGCCAGAAATGTCAGTAGTGCCAAGGTTGAGAAATCCTGTCTTGGGGATGATGATTTTGACGATGGTGATGATGACGATGCTTCTATTTATTGAGCACATTATTTACTAAGCCCTATGCTAGATGTTTTACTTATTTTAAATCCTCACAGAAAACCCCATGTGAAGACGTTATCTCCATTTTACAAATAAGGAAACCGAGACTTGACGGAGTTAGGCTACTTGCCCAAAGTAACGGCTATTAAGTGGTTGAATGTGAGTTTAACTGGTCTTACTCAAAAATCTTTGTGAGCTTCCTCCATTATACCGTACTGCTACTCGGGGAAAGTATTTAACTACTCAACCCTAGTCATTTTGTAAATGAATGGAAATCACCTCTACCTGTGTTAGTAATGTACTTCCATTTCTTGAAGTTAAGTTCAGAGGGGATTCTACCTATCATTAGTATTTGACAGTCAGTCACTTCTTTCTCATTGAATACTTTCTTCATTTGTTTGTCAGTCTCCAAAGTCTCTTTCTTCCTTTTTCATTGGTTACTCTGTCTCCTTCGCAGTTTTCCTCCTAATCTCCCCAACCTCTTAACATTGGAATGCCACAAGGCACAGATTTCTTTCCTTCCCTCTTCCCTCCCTTGTTGATTTCATCTAGGCTTGTAACTTCAAATGTAATTTATATGCTTGCCACTCAAGTGTGTATGTCCAACCCAGACCTCTCCACTGAAGTTCATCATTGTATATTCAAATGTTCACTCAATGTCTTTACTTAGATACCCCCCAACACACATACAGCTTTATTGACATCTAATTAATGTACAATAACAAACATATGTAAATAATCTGATTACTTTTGATGTATGTATAAACTCATGGAACCATCAACATCACCACCACCACCACCACCAAAATAGTGAACCCATCCAAAAGTTGTTTGTAATCCACAGCTTCTCCTTTCAGCCCCCTTTCAGTCACAGTCTGCTTTCTGTCACTGCTGATTAGTCTGTACAGGTATTTTTCGAGGATTTTATGTAAGTGAGATGATACAGTATATTCTCTTTTTGGTTGTGGGGGCCATCTGGTTTCTTTCACTCAGCATAATTATTTTGAATTTATTCCATGTTGTATATCAGTAATTCATTCTTTTTTTATTGCTGAGTAGAATTTTGTTGTATCATCCTTATTAGCATATGGATTGTTTCCAGTTTTTGGTTATCAAATTTTGATTGGGTCTATTTTTACCAAATATTTTCTTTTGTACTTTAATCTTTTTATGTTCTGTTTATGAATGCTATAAACATTTACTTAACTATTCATGTGTGAATATGTTTTTCTTGCTCTTCCGAAGAGAATGGCTGAGTGATATAGTAGGTTTATGTTTGACTATATAAAGCTGCTAAAACATTTTTCAAAGTACTTGTACCATTTTACATTTCTTCCCATAGTGTTTGTGTCTCAATTCTTCCATATACTCTCCAACATTTGGCATGATTAACTTTTTAAAATTTTAACTGTTCTAATACATGTGTAGTGGCCTCTCATTGTAGTTTTAATTTGTAATTTCTTAACGAATGTGGATGTCGAACAACGTATGTGAATTTTTTTTTTTTTTTTTTTTTTTGTCATCCATATATCTTTCTTCTTTGGTGAAGTGTTTTATTTAGATCTGTTGCCTGTTTTTTACTGGGTTGTCTTACACTTGAGTTATAATCGTTCTTTATGTATTCTGTTTTCAAGTCCTTTGTGACATATATTTCACAAATTTTTTTTCTTTGTGACATTTCTTTGGAATAGCAAAAATAACATTTTGATTGGGTCCATTTTGTCAATTTTTCCTTTCATAATTCAGACTTTTTGTATCTTATTTATGAAATCCTTGCCAAATCTAAGGTCACTAAGATTTTCTCCTATGTTTTCTTTTAAAAGTTTTATAACTCTTGGCCAGGCACGGTGGCTCACACCTGTAATCCCAGCATTTTGGGAGGCCGAGGCGGGCAGATCGCAAGGTCAGGAGATTGAGACCATCCTGGCTAACATGGTGAAACCCCATCTCTACTAAAAATACAAAAAATTAGCTGGGCGTGGTGGCGGGAGCCTGTAGTCCCAGCTACGCAGGAGGCTGAGGCAGGAGAATGGCCAGAACCTGGGAGAAGGAGCTTGCAGTGAGCCAAGATCGCGCCACTGCACTCCAGCCTAGGCGACAGAGCGAGACTCCATCTCAAAAATAAAAAATAAGTAAGTTTTATAACACTTACAGTTAGGTCTGTAGTTAATTTCGAGTTTCACACTTAGGTCCATCATCCATTTTGAGTTAATGGATTTATTTCTGGACTTCCTGTTCTCGTCTATTGATCTGTACGTGGCATCATCTTAATTACTGTAGCTGTATAATAAATCTTGAAATTATGTAGTGTTAAGTCCTCCAACTTTGTTGTTCAAAATTGTTTTTACTGTTAGGTTTTTTGCATTTGCATACCAGTTTTAGAATCAGCTTGTGAATTTGTACAGAAAAGGCCAACTGAGAATTTGATTGGGATTCTGTTGACTGTAGATCAATTTGTGAAAAACTGATAAAAAAAAAAATTGCACCCTTCTAATACAAGAAGACAGTATATATCTATTTTTGCAGGTCTTCTTTATTTTTTTTTCTCCTTTTTTGGGACAGGGTCTTACTTTGTCACCCAGGCTAGAGTGCAGTGGTACAATCATAGCTCACTGCAGCCTCAAACTCCTGGGCTCAAGGGATCCTCCCACCTCAGCCTTCCCAGTAGCTGGTACTACAGGCATGTGCCACCATGCCAGCCTAAATTTTTATTTTTTATAGAGACAAGTTCTCACTATGTTGCCCAGGCTGGTCTTGAATTCCTGAGCTTAAGCAATTCTGCCTCAGCCTCCCAAAGTTCTAGGATTACAAGTGGGAGCCACTGTGCCTGGCCTGTTCTTTAATTTCTCTCAGCAGTGTTTTGGAGTTTTCAGAGTATAAGTAGCACACACCTATTGTCAAATGTTTTTGTTGATACTATTGTAAGTGGAACTGTTTTTTGAATTTTAATTTCTAATTGTTGTTACTAGTGTCTATTGATAGAAATACAATTAATTTTGTGTATGACCTTTTACCCTGCAACTTGCTAAGCTTACTTATTAGTTCTATTTAGCTCTTTTGTAGATTCCATAATACTTTCCTCATAGACAAACATCTCATCTGTAAATAAAGACAGTTTTACTTCTTCTTTTCTAATCTATATGCCTTTTCTTTTTCCTGCCTTATGACATTGACTAGGATCTTCAGTACAATGTTGACTAAAATTGATGAGATTGGACATTCTTGCCTCCTTCTGATCTTAAAGAGGAAAACATTCAGTCTTTCACCATTAAGTATGATGTTAGCTATAAGGTTTTTGTAGTTGTACTTTGTCATCCAGTCTTGTGACTTTAAATATCATTTATATGTTTACCACTCTAATGTGTGTATCCAACACAGACTTCTCCACTGTTATCTATGTTAGTATTTATCCAGCTTCTTACTTGGTATATCCACTTGGATTTTTATAAGATATCTCAAACTTTATATGTCCAAAACTAAAGTTCTGATTCTCTGTATACTTCCAGCTTGCTTCTCCCATGGTGTTTCCAGTCTCAGTAAATGGCAACCCTATCCTTCTAGTTCTCTAGGCCAAAAGCTTGGAATCACTCTTCCTTTTCTTTCTTCCTGACTCTCCACACTCCTCTGTGCAACATGTCAGCAAATCATATTCCCTTGTAATAAAAATGATGACGTCTAAGGTCTAAGCCACCTTCACGTGACTCTTACCTTGGTAATGCTTCCTGACCTGTCTCCCTGTTTTCCTTACTCAGTGACATTCTGTTCTCAGCATGGCAACCAGAGTAATCCTTTTAAAACTATTTTGTTGTTGTTGTTGTTTAAATAATATGATTTTCAGGCTCAAAAGCAGTGAATTCTTTGAGAAATATTTCTTGGAGTTTCTGAAGGATAAACCCAGCATATTTAGGTAATTAATCAATTGGAAAACATTTCATTTCTACTTTTGATCTCTTCTTTTTCCTCTGTAAACAATTAGATGGGATTATGACTGTCAATCTTGGATTGTTGCTTTTCCTGTCATCTGCTGGGTTTTTTTCCTCACATTTAGAAAAGAACTTTCTGAGGGATAATGGGTTTGATCTTGACTGCCAGCTCCATTGGCTTATAGTCACTTACTGGAGTACTATATAGAAAAGGATTCTGATGCTCAGCCAGTGCTGTGATTAATTAGCTGTGTCTGGTGTGAGTGAGAGAATGGGAAGTAGTACGCTTGCATCTCTAATTTGAGTTTATAATACAGGCAGATCTTAAGTAATTTGCTTTGTCAGTTTTTGCTTTCATTTTTTGTGATCCTTTACTTTTTTTTTGACGTAGTACATTGAAACAACAAATACTTTAATTAAAAGACATTTAAACACTAAAGACAAATGTAAAATCCTTTAAACAATAAAGAAATTAGATGTCAAATTCTGATTTTATTGCCAAAGAATTTTGTAGGCTATATATATGCAAAAGATACTGAGAAATCTGGAGTAGATTGGTTTAATTTCATAATTAAATTATTTAACCCAGTAACACTAACAATCAGCAAGGACTATATGTTCAATATTATTTTGGGGACAAGGGTTTTGAGATACAACTTATATACAATAAAATTTAGTCTAAATTGTAGTCTGAGTTTGGGCAGAAGTATACAAAAGTGTAACCACTACCACATTCTAGATAGACTATTTCTATCCCAAGTTGTTTCCTTATGCGCTAATAGAAGGGTAACCTAAAAATGTCCTTGAGAAAATATGAATATTTAAATATCCTTTTTTTAGATATCATATTTAAATATTTAACCAATAAAATGTATTTAAATGAATTTGAACATTATTTTAAGGATATAGCTTTACATAATAATTGTGATATTGCTGCGAGCCACACAGTTCCAGTGTTGAATTGTTTACCAGGAAAATTATCATTTACGCTTAACTCTTCAATGAAAAGATATTTTAAAATAACCTACTATTAAATTGAGATTCTTTATTTTTGAATATTACAGAAGAAAATTCCACAAGACAGAGTGAAGATTTGGGAAGCCAATTTACAGAAATTTTCATTAAGCAGCAAGAAAATGTCACTCTTCTGTTATCTTTATTGGAGGTAAATAGGGAACCTTGATGTTTTTGTCATCTTAATAAGCTGCTTTTGTTGCCTTTTGGTTGTTATTGAGGAAATAACATGTATATATCTTTAAAGGTAGTGAAGTTTATTGTATTATAGGAAGAGATCCACATGCATGTTTCAAGAACTATGTAATCACTTAAAGTATGCTAAACTTGCATGTTTTACTTGTAGTTTCTGGTACAAGTTACTATTAGTGGAAAAGATGTTTTTCTTGAAAATGTGAATTATAGATGTTAAATATTTTAAATTCTCACATTGCAGGAGTTTGATTTCCATGTCCGCTGGCCTGGTGTGAAGCTCCTTACTTCTCTCTTAAAACAACTAGGGCCTCAGGTGCAACAAATTATTTTAGTCAGTCCTATGGGTAAGTGACTTACCTGTTTTATATTATTTTGATTAAAACATGAGTATCATTTCCTAGAGAAAGGGACTGAAATGGTGTGTTAGTAAATTGTTAATAATTTGAGTCACTATTTGTATTTTTGGTCTGCCAGCATTTTTCACATGGTTGTATGTTCTAGGTGTTTCAAGATTGATGGACTTACTAGCGGATTCCAGGGAAGTTATACGTAATGATGTAAGTTAAATTTGAAAAAGAAACACAAAAATATATGGCTTTTTTTTCTCTCGCATATCCTTGTTGTTGAGTTTTAGGAAGTTAGAGTTAGAAAGTTAGAGTAATGACTTTAAAAAAAAATTTTTTTTTTTAATTCAAAATTAGAGATGGGGGTCTCTCTATGTTGCCCAGGTTTGTCTTGAATTTCTGGGCTCAAGCCGTCCTCCCGTCTCGGCTTCCCAAGATGCTGGGATTACAGACATGAGCCACTGAGCCTGGCTGGAGTAATGACCTTTTAAAGTTGTATACAAGGCCACATTGTTTCATTCCTTTCTGGCTATCCAGTATTTTGGGTTAGACAAACCATTTTGCCATTCAAATTTATTTCTTTCATTAGTTTAGGATTTCTTATACTATCTGCTGAAAGATTGCATTTGACACCAAACTCTACCTCCAGAATTTCCTTTTCCTCCTAGAGTAAAGGAGATACCTCCAGACATTGAACTGTGTAAACCCAACAAAGCATTACATTTGGAATCCTCGCCCTTGTTTGATTGAGTGTGTATTTCTAAGGATTTGCCTTGTTAATCATGGAGCATGATTTGCTCTGGACTTATTTTCCATTCTGATTTATTTTATATTTGCATATAAGTTTGAATATTTTTGTATTGATGCTGTATGTTTTGTTGCATAAGCATTTTTCTCTATTGTTACCTATAACTTGATAAAAATTCTGTAATACTTAAAATAGCAATTAGAAAAATTAAATTCTGGAGCTAGGAGATCATATCAAGCTAATTAAGTCTCCATATTTATAGTGAAATGCCCAAGACCCACAGAACCAAGTGAAGTTAAGTGTTCTTTGTTAGCCATATCTTACTCGTCTTTTTATTTATGGTATTAGCCCTACGACTTTTTCATCATAAGTCTTAGTAAATATCATTTGGATTGCTCTTAGCCTTGTAACTGGTTAATGACAAAGCAGAGACAAAACTGAAGCATTCTTAACTGCTAGTCTATGGATAACAGTTTTTAAAATTTGTTGTACTTAAAATTTTTTATTTTCTTTATTTATTTATTTATTTATTTTTTATTTTTTTGAGACGGAGTCTTGCTCTGTTGCCCGGGCTGGAGTGCAGTGGCCGGATCTCAGCTCACTGCAAGCTCCATCTCACGGGTTCCCACCATTCTCCTGCCTTAGCCTCCGGAGTAGCTGGGACTACAGGCGCCTGCCACCTCGCCTGGCTAGTTTTTTTTTTTGTATTTTTAGTAGAGACGGGGTTTCACCGGGTTAGCGTGAATGGTCTCGATCTCCTGACCTCGTGATCTGCCCGTCTCGGCCTCCCTAAGTGCTGGGATTACAGGCTTGAGCCACTGCACCCGGCAAAATTTTTTAATATGTATATCGATTCAGTATTATAGGTAGTGAACTTAATATATAGTATGTAACTTACTAGAAGGACATTTTTTAATCTTTAGTATTTAAATGTCATGTTTTAAGAATTGTCTTATTTAAATAGTTATCTATCTATTGGGAATTTGGGGTATTTTTCCTTGACTAAAATCTGATTGTGTATCTTTAAAAGCTTCTGTTCTTTTCATGTCCCACAGTTTAAATAAGAGGATATCATGCAAATCATAAATTACATCTCCCCACATCTTTTAATTTCGTTACCACTTATTTTCATTTTCAGATATAAAAGTGCTCTTTAAAAATAACTGCATTAGGCCAGGCGTGGTGGCTCACACCTGTAATCCCAGCACTTTGGAAGGCCGAGACAGGTGGATCACCTGAGGTCAGGAGTTTAAGAACAGCCTGGTCAACATGGTGAAATCCCGTCTCACTAAACATACAAAAAATTAACTGGGCAAAGTGGCGGGCACCTATAATACCAGCTACTTGGGAGGCTGAGGCAGGAGAATCGCTTGAACCTGGGAGGCAGAGGTTGCAGTGAGTCGAGACTGTGCCATTGCACTCCAGCCTGGGCAACAAGAAAGAAACTCTGTCTCAAAAAAATAATAATAATAACTGAATTAATTCTGAAATCTCCTGTTTTCCTTTAACTCTTTACCTTTTTATTCTGCTCCTAACCATTTTTCCTCAACTTTTATTTGAGACAGAGAAATAAGCGTCTATTTATATTGGTTTTTATTAATTTTATGATCGCAGATTAAGTTCTGTTTTTGTTGTAATGTTTAGATTATTTGTTTTTACATGTTTTGTAACAACATATTTTTATTTTAATAAACCTATTCAAGAGGTTAAAGAGAAAAGAAACTAAAATATACTAAGACCTTGAAAGCTAGTGGGTTCTGTAGAACTTACTTTATCTCCTTTAGTCTTTATAAAAACCTGTGACAAAGATATTACATGAGTATACTATAAATTCATGTAATTTTCGTAAAGTTGGCATAACTATACAGTAGGGCAAGCAGTTTTTTTTTTTTTTTTTTTTTTTTTCCATTAGTTTTCGGGGAACAGGCAGTGTTTGGGCAACTAGTTTTTAAACCCACTTTATCTAACTCAGAGCCTAAATGTTTTCTCCACTGTATTTCTTCTTCTGTTTGTTAGTAGTTAAACTGAAATTGGCAGCATGAAGTGGGAGAATTTGACATCCAAAAATAACTGTTTTCACCTTTTTCTCCCATATTAATGTTGAAAGTTGACAAGAAAATGAGTGGAATAAGCCCAATAAAGTCATGGGCATTTTTTGTCTTGTTTGAATACTTACCTCCTTAGTACTGATAGCCAACAGCTGGTTTGCCTCTGTGGGACTTTTTTATTACCTATTTGCTATTCTTCTTCCTCTACAATAATATCTGTGCTTTTTTTCGTAAAATATTTCTTGTCTGTTTTACCATCATGCTATTATTTAACACTTAGGGGCTCATAAATTGCTTAATACCAAAATAAGCAAAAATGGGTAATAGTGAGTTTTTCTAAAATGATAAAAAGATTATAAAATATGTAAACTATATCCAGCTTACCAGGAGCTGAGAAAAACTGGAAGCCAGAGGCAAAGCCTGCTGTGAATTGTCTTGTGTTGGACATGCCATTCGTAAAGCATCAATTTTCATCTTCCTTTTTTCTTTTGACTTAGAATCAAGTTTTGGGGATTTGGAGGCCAGATATTTACAAGAATTTCTGAACTTTCTCTACTAGAATTTGGTGGTGTTCGTTGATTTATATTATTGAATTGCAAGTTTTTCATTATTACTATTGTGAAGCATGTGCAGTGACATTCCTGAGACAGATACTTTCATGCTCAACTCTTAAGCTGCAATGAAAGCTATGTAGTGGTTAATGAATACAAAGGAATTCTAGCATATTTATGTCATAAAGTTAAAAGATAACTGACCTAGGAATTGTTAGATGAGGATTCTAGTCTAGTCTCTGTCTCTTTGAGATTTATAACCTTAGGTAGACAAATTGCTTAACTATTCTGTTCTTGTTTTCCTTATGTATAAAGGAGTTGGACTTGCAAAATCCCTGCCAGTTCTAAAATTCTGTGATTTTTGTAGTAATTTTAAAATGTCTCATAAATGTTGTACTACACTAAACATTCTCTTTCTTCTGTATAGGGCGTCTTACTACTGCAGGCACTAACAAGAAGCAATGGTGCAATCCAGAAAATTGTTGCTTTTGAAAATGCTTTTGAGAGACTACTGGACATTATTTCAGAGGAGGGGAACAGTGATGGAGGTATAGTATGAAGAAATTTGAAGATATTCCTTTTGTACTCACTAAATTGTTAGGGTATAGGGAGTACAGTTGGAGGGAGAGATGGGAACTCTTATTTATACTCCTTTTCTTTCACTATAGCATGTTGACTATCAGTTTCTCTTTGTCCTGTTTCATATTTGTTAGGCTTTTGCAATCTAGGTTGGCGTCTTTCCTCATTTAGAAAATCTCACCTATATCTCTTCAAACACTGCATTGCTACATTTCTTCTATTTTTCTGAAGCTATAGATTATCATGCATGTCCTTTTGCAGATTTGGTGATAGGGAGTTGAGTTGAAGGCAGAATTATATACTGAGTGAATAGGGAAGACACAATTGACAATTAATGGGAAAGTTTAGAAATAATCTTTTGCAGACTAGGAGAGCTAGTTAACTATTATTATTAGGAAGATTTTCAAAGTGATATGGACCCCAGCTGGGCTTGATGGCTCGCACCTGTAATGCCAGCATTTTGAGAGGCCGAGGCAGGTGGATCACTTTAGGCCAGGAGTTCACGACCAGTCAGGCCAACATGGCAAAACCTCATTCTCTACTAAAAATACAAAAATTAGCTGGGCGTGGTGGTAAACACCTGTGATCCCAGGTACCTGGGAGGCTGAGAAACAAGAATCACTTGAACCCGGGAGGTGGAGATTTCAGTGAGCTGAGATCACACTGTTATACTCTAGCCTGGGTAACAGAATGAGACTCTGCCTCAAAAAAGAAAAAGCAGGGGATAAGGGCCCCATTAAGGGTATTCACCATGATTTTACAACAGCACGAACTACTTGAGTATGTAATTTATTTTCTCCCCTAGCAGCACTCAGCTGCGTAGGTGCAAATATAGAAACAAAACTCATAGTTTTTCACAGGGTTGGGCCTTTTTTGGGAAGGTGCTATGAAAAGACAGTGAGACAAGAGAACAGAGTATATTCCACTCCTGTAGAGTGGAAGAAATGAAGATCTCTATAATCTAAGCTAGATAGGGAAGGAAATAAAAACAGAAGGGGGTTTCTAAAAGTAGGGAGTAAGGCATCTGGTTGATGGACTAAGAGATTCAAGGAAGCCATAGAAAAAAATGTGTTGAAATTACTTGAGCCACAAAAATAGGTTTTAGTAAGAGAGGATTATCGCCAAAGATGAGGCAAAAAAACTGAGTGGTCTAGGTATTAGGTTGCTGTTGAAATTAAAATTAAGTATGACAGCAGAGCTTAGAGAAAGAAGACTTTGAGCAAGATGCCAGTGATGTTTTCTGTGGTCAAAGGATGGTGACTATGAATTTGTTACATATCTGTAATGAGAAGTAGTAAGAGATGGTACAGCCACGTAGCCAAGCCTCGAGGGAACAGGAGTATTTTATGAGAGTAGAGGAACTATGGTCTCTTGAAACTACACTGGGCTGGGAGGGGCATAGATTGAACATATTGACTCTAAGGTACATGGGATTGAGAACATGAATTATTTTCACTTGAGAACATTGCAAGATAAAGCAGATTCTTTAAAGAAAAGGAGCATTTCAAGATATAATTGAGGTTACAGCGTGTTTTATTAACCAATATCTGAAGAGTTGGCAATGGCATCATGAAAGGGTATGAAAGGAGATTAAACGGGAGAGGGGAAATGCAATCTATTGTAAAATGAAAAACTGGGAAAGCGGAGATGAACACAGAGGTGTACGTTTTTGGAGGCAATTGAAGAAAATAAGGGTTTAAGGAAAGGTAGAATTTGCTAAGTTTTCCTAATTGCTAAGACAAGTCTCAGTGGCTCATTGTAAGTGATCAGTGGCCATTAAGGCTCTAGGGTTCACTAAGATGCACGCTGGAAAGGCGGCCTGCTAGTTGTAGTGAGGGCTTTTGACATGCTTTTTACTTCAGAGCCTTCTGATGGTCCTAATGGCAGACAATAATTTAACAGATATTTATGGTCCTACCTAAGAGGCAGATAGAGTGGTTCCTCCTCATAAGATGAGGAGCCACGTGGTTCATCATCTCTCTAATCTGGAGAGATTAAGTCTGGTTAAATCAGGAATTCTTTAAAAGCATCTAAAATGTGCACCTTAAGCATTTTAAAGTTAAATGTAATAAAATAAAGGTGTATATTTATGTACTCATCTTTGAAATAGGGCCAGAACTACTACTTTGAATATGAGTATGCTGATTAAAGTTTTTCATCATCTTCCTTGCATACATCACACCTATAATATATCATGTAGGATTTGCATTTTGATTTCTTTAAAATAGATTGCAGGATATTTCTGGGTTTTTAAAATTACTTTTCTATCTTTTAGAATTGTATTATCCATATTTAACAGCTGTATTTTTAGTGACTTCCTTTCATTGAGTTTTGCCAAAGACTTAAATTTAATTTTCAGAAAAATAACTGTTTTCACACATATTTTGGTAGTTTTATATAGTATTTAATTAATAACCAGTGCAAATAGCATGTTAGGTTTGCAAATGAAACAATTGATTCTTAGATACAATACCAAAAGTGTGATCCATAGAAAAAAAATTGATAGATGAGACTTCATTAAAGTTGAAAACTTGTGTCCTGCAAAAGATTCTGTCGAGAGAATGAAAAGCCATTTCACATACTGGAAGAAAATATTTGCAAAACACATGTTTGAAAAGGGACTTGTATCGAAAATATATTTAGAACTCTTAAAACTGAAAAATAAGAAAACAATAACCCCATTTAAAGATAGGCAAATAATCTGAACAGACATCTCACCAAAAAGATACACACGTGGCAAATGACCATATGAAAAGATGCTCAACATTATATGTCACTAGGGAACTGCAAATTAAAACAATGAGATATCACTACATACCTTTTAGAATGAGGAAAACTAAAGAAAACATTGACAACACCAAATGATGGTGAAGATGTGGAACAACAAAAACACATTTGTTGCTGATAGGAATGCAAAATGGTACAACTACTTTAGAAAACAGTTTAGTGGTTTCTCACAAAGCTAAACATAGTCTTACGACTCAACAATCACACTCTTTGGTATTTACCCAAATTAGTTTAAGACATATTCACACAAAAACCTGCACATTAATATTACAACACCTTTGTTCGTAATTGCCGAGATTTGGAAGCAACCAAGATGTCCTTCAGGAATTGAATGGATAGATAAACTGTACTACATCCATACAATGGAATGTTATTTAGCAATGAAAAGAAAAGGGTTATCAAACCATGAAAGGACATAAAGGAACCATAAAGGCATATTGCTAAGTAAAATAAACCAGTCTGAAAAAGCTACATGATGTATTATTCCAACTATAGTTGACCCTTGAATAACTTAAGGTTTAGGGACACCAATGCCCCAGACAGTTGAAAATCTACTTTTAACTTTTGGCTCCCCCAAAACTTAACCGCTAATAGACTATGTTTACCAGAAACCTTACCAATAACATAAGCAATCAAGTAATACATTTTGCATGTTGTATGTATTATATACTCTATTCTTATAGTAAAATAAGGTAGAAAAAAGAAAGCATTAAAATCAGAGGGAAGAGAAAATGTATTTGCTGTTCATTAAGTAAAGTGGATTATCGTAAAGGTCTTCATCCTTGTCATCTTTATGTTGAGTAAGCTGAGGAACAAAAGGAAGGATTGGTCTTGCTGTTTCAGGGATGGCAGAGAGGAAGAAAACATACATATAAGTGGGCCCATACAGTTCAAACCCAGCTGTTCAAGAGTTGGCTGTATGTGACATTCTGGAAAAGGCAAGACTATGTGGACCATAAATATTTAGATCCGTGGTTGCCAGGGATTTGGGGATAGAGGAAGGAAGAGATGAATAAGTGAAGCTCAGGTTATTTTTTAGGGCCATGAAACTATTCTGTATGATACTGTAATGGTGGAGACAAGAGATTATACTTTTGTTAAAACCCATAGAACTTTATAGCACAGAGAGTGAACCTTAATGTAAACTGTGGACTTTAATAATAGTGTATTAATATTTATGAATTGTAAGAAATGTACCATATTAATGCAATATATTAATGATGGGGGAACTGGAAAGTACAGGCATACATTGTCTCATTGCATTTCCCGGGGAGTATATTTTTTACCAACTGAAGGCTTGTGTCAACCCTGCATTAAATAAGTCTGTTGACTCCATTTATCCAACAGCACGCCCTCATTTCATGTCTCTGTTACAATTAATATTTCAAACGTTGCATTATTATATCTGTTACAGTGATGTGATCAGCGATTTTTGATGTTACTATTGTAATTGTTTTGGGGTACCACAAACAGTGCCCATATAAGAGGGCAAACTTAAGCAAAAATGTTATATGCATTCTGACAGCTCCACAGACTGGCCCATCCTCTCTCTCTTCCCCACTCTTCCCCCTTACCCCGACCGGCCTCCCTATTCCCTAAGACATAACAATATTGAAATCAGGTAAATTAATAACCCTACAGTGGCCTCTAAGTTTTCAAGTGAAAGAAGAGTTGTATATCTCTCACTTTTAATCAAAAGCTAGAAATGATTAAGCTTTCTCTGCTGAAGATACAGAGGAAGGCATGTTAAAAACTGAGGCCAGAAGCTAGACCTTTTGCACCAAATTGCCAAGTTGTGAATGCAAAGGAAATGTTCTTGAAGAAAATTAAAAGTTCTACTCCAGTGAACACATGAATAATTAGAAAGCAAAACAGGCTTATTGCTGATATAGAGAAAGTTTTAGTAGTCCAGATTGAAAATGAAACCAGCCACAACACTTCATTAAGCCAAGCCTAATCCAGAGTGACACCCTGACTTTTCAATTCTTTGTAGACTGAGAGAGGTGAACAAGCTGCACAAGGAAAGTTAGAAGAAAGGATGTTGTATTAACAAGCATGAAACTAGCAGATGTTGCTGCATGAGATTTAAGGAAAGAAGCTGTCTCCCTAACAAAAGTACAAGGCGAAGCAGCAAGTGCTGATGTAGAAACTGCAGCAAGTTTATCCAGAAGATTTAGTTAAGATAATTGATTAATTGGCCGGGCGTGGTGGCTCAAGCCTGTAATCCCAGCACTTTGGGAGGCCGAGACGGGCGGATCACGAGGTCAGGAGATCGAGACTATCCTGGCTAATACGGTGAAACCCCTCTCTACTAAAAAATACAAAAAACTAGCCAGGCCAGGTGGCGGGCGCCTGTAGTCCCATTTACTCAGGAGGCTGAGGCAGGAGAATGGCGTAAACCCGGGAGGCAGAGCTTGCAGTGAGCTGAGATCCGGCCACTGCACTCCAGCCTGGACGACAGAGCGAGACTCCGTCTCCAAAAAAAAAAAAAAGATAATCGAATTATGCTAAATTTTCAGTGTAGACAAAACAGCCTTCTACTGGAAGAAGATGCCATCTAGAACTTTTGTATCTGGAGAGAAGTCACCTCCTGGCTTCAGAGCTTCAAAGGACAAGCTGACTCTCTTGTTAAGAGCTAATGCGGCTGTTGACTTTAAGTTGAAGCCAGTGCTCACTTACCATTCTGAAAATCCTAGGACCCTTAAATATACTAAATCTACTCTGCCTGCACTCTATAAATGGATAACAAAGCCTGTAAGACAGCACATCTATGTAAGAGCGTGACTTACTGAACACACATTTACTGAACACACATCTCTTACACATCTATTTAAGAGCATTTTTTTCTAAGCCCAGTGCTTTTAAAAAAAAAAGATTTTCAAAATATTACTTCTCATTGACAATGCACCTGATCACCCAAGAGCTCTGATGGAGATGTACAAAGAGAATAATACTGTTTTCTTTTTTCTGAGATGGAGTCTCGCACTGTCACGTGGACTGGTGTGCAGTGGTGCAATCTCGGCTCACTGCAACCTCTGCCTCCTAGGTTCAAGTGATTCTCCTGCCTTAGCCTCCTGAGTAGCTAACATTACAGGCACCCACTACTGTGCCTGGCTAATTTTTTGTATTTTTTTTTTCAGTAGAGACGGGGTGTCACTATGTTGGCCAGGCTGGTCTCGAACTCCCGACCTTGTGATTCGCCTGCATGGCCTCCCAAAGTGCTGGGATTACAGATGTGAGACACTGTGCCCGGCCAATAATATTGTTTTCATGCTGGTAACACAACATGCATTTTGCAGCCCCTGGATCAAGGAGAAATTTTGACTTCCTTTTTTTTTTTTGAGATGGAGTCTTACTCTGTCCTCCAGGCTGGAGTGCAGTGGTACAATCTTGGCTCATGCAATTCTCGTACCTCAGCCTCGTGAGTAGCTGGGATTACAGGCATGCACCACCATGCCCAGCTAATTTTTGTAATTTAGTAGAGACAGGGTTTCACCATGTTGGCCAGGCTGGCCTTGAACTCCTGACCTCAACTGATACATCCACCTCAGCCTCCTAAAGTGCTGGGATTACAGGCATGAGCCACTGCACCCAGCAATTTTGACTTTCAAGTCTTAATATTTAAGAAATACATTTCATAAAACTATAGCTGCCATAGACAGTGATTTCTCTGATGCATCTGGGTAAAGTAAATTGAAAACCTTCTGGAAAAGATTTACCATTCTAGATACCATTAAGAACATTTGTAATTCGTGGGAAGTCAAGAGTTTGGAAGAAGTTGACTCCAACAACCGTCATGGATGACTTGGAGGGGTTAAAGACTTTAGTGGAGGAACCAACTGAAGATAAGGTATAAATAACAAGAGAATTAGAAGTGGAGCCTGAAAATGTGATTGAATTTTTGCAATCTCGTGATCAAACTTTGACAGATGAGAGGTTATTACTTATGGATAAGCAAAGAAAGTGGTGAAGATGCTGTGAACATTGGTGAAATGACAACAAAGGATTTAGAATATTACATCAGCTTAGTTGATAAAGCAGTGTCAGGGTTTGAGAGAATTGACTCCAATTGTGAAAGAATTTCTACTGGGAGTAAAATGACTCACTGAAGGCTCAGGTGGTCATTAGCATTTTTTAGCAATGAAATATTTTTAAATTAAGGTATGTACATTCTTTGGACATAATGCTATTGCACACTTAATAAATTACATTATAGTGTAAACATAACTTTTGTATATACTAAGAAACCAAAAAATTTGTGGGACTCACTTTATTGTGATATTTGCTTTATTGCAGAAGTCTAGAACCAATAAGTAGATGTCTGTGTAGAGAAACTCCATTTGTACTTACTTTTTCTATAAGCCTAAAACTGCTCAAAAAAATGAGTCTTTTCCCCGTCTCTACTAAAAAAATACAAAAAAAAAAAAAAAAAAACTAGCCGGGCGAGGTGGCGGGCGCCTGTAGTCCCAGCTACTCAGGAGGCTGAGGCAGGAGAATGGTGTAAACCCAGGAGGCGGAGCTTGCAGTGAGCTGAGATCTGGCCACTGCACTCCAGCCTGGGTGACAGAGCGAGACTCCGCCTCAAAAAAAAAAGAGTCTTTTTTTAAAAAAATAAATTTTTTTAAATTTTTTTAATTTAAAAATTTAATTTAAATTTTTTTAATTTAAAATTTAATTTGTTTTTGATTTTTTTAAAAATCAAAAAAATTGATTTTTTTAAAAATCAAAAAAATTGATTTTTTGTCAACATACAGCTCAACTATTAGGAGTAAAAGTGTTGATGTACCAGATGAGCTTACTCGTCGTTACTTACAGCGTCCAGCATCAGTCAATATGTTTATCAGAAGAAATGGAGGTCATTGGTTAATCTATTATAATACTTGATAAAGTAGAGATCAATTGGAGAGTTTTCACTGTGATAATAGTGAAAGCTGTAGTGTGGATGAAATTGTCCTGGAGAGTATATGCTGTAAACAAAGAAGAAAAAGGGTAAAACCATGGAGGAGAGAAACAATGAAAGATTGAGAACCTGCGGAGCTGTAAGGAAAATCAGGAGAGAGTAATGTTTTAGAAGCCAAGGGAAGTTTCAAGGAAGAGATAATGTTAAGAGCTTCTTAGAAATCAGATAAGATATGGTTGATTCATTCAACAAATGTTTAATAGTTAAGTACTGTGTATATACACGATATCATGCCTCTGCCTCTGCTAAAGATACAGAAGTAAGTAGGCTGTTTATAAGGGTTTGTGAATTATAATCTAGTGGAGAAGACAAACACTACCTAATAATAAAAGGAGTAGGCTACTGTAAGAGCATGTAACTGGTGACACTAACCTATTCCTGTAGTCTTGGTAATCATTCCTGAAGAAATGATGTTTAAGCTGGGATTTGAAGATAAATGATGAGTTACTAAGGCAACTGGGTACTTGACGTAGAAGTCAAGAGATCTTTAGGGTACCTGAGAAAGAGCATGCAGATTATGGCCTGTGGCCATCAGGTGTCAGAACAGACTATCTGTCTGTCTCGCCATATTGAAGAGATGCTGAGCCTGGAGATTTATCTTTTTAAAAATGTTTGAGAGTTTTGCGTTAGGTTTTATCAGCCTTAACACTTGTGTTTTACATTATTTCCCCAGGTATAGTAGTTGAAGATTGTTTGATTTTGCTCCAAAACTTGTTAAAAAACAACAACTCCAATCAAAATTTTTTTAAAGAAGGCTCATATATTCAACGTATGAAACCTTGGTTTGAAGTTGGAGATGAAAATACTGGCTGGTCTGCACAGAAAGTGACCAATCTACATCTAATGCTACAGGTATACTATCCTTAGACATAAATGTGGTAAGAATTTTGACAGTGATATTTACAAAGGAAAGAAAATTGCTAGTATTTGATAAATCCAGAATATTTGATGGGTTTCAGGTTGACTTAAAAAAACTTTAATATGGAAATTTGCAGTTATCCTCCAGCTAGAGATTCTGCCTACCCATTACTTAGCTTTGACGGTTATTAACATCTGGCAATTTTGTTTCATCGTTTATTCCTGTCTTTGCTGTGTGATTTTAAAGCAAATTCAGACATACAGTTTCCTGATGGATTTTACATTAGGGAATAATAGGTTAGATTGTTGATTTGAATTTTTAAAAACCTGCTTTCTTCATTTAGGGCTCTGATAGGATAAATTTTAATATTCAAAATATTAAGTTCAAATAAATTCATTCAGTAAGCATTTACTGAGAGCCAGACACTGGATACTAGGAAATGAATGATCATGTCCTGCCCTCAAAGATGATAGTCTGAGTTTTAAGTCCAATGCATGTTAAATTGACAGACCACCTGTGATTTATTGATGCTCTATGGTGAAAGCTTAGTGGTAATAATAAAAGTGAGGACAGTAGGATCCCAAAGTATTTCCTCATCAGAGAAAATTTTGAAGTTCTTTGAAGTTACTTACTCCTTTATTGAATCCTCCTTCTCCAAACTCTTAAGTTTATGCTGGTCTCCTCACTTATGAACTCATAATTCTTGTGGGCCTTTGAATGTCTCTAAATTATACCTGTGTCTCTCGGAAGTTTTGGACCTAACTAGATGGTTAGCTCCTCTAGTAATTAGAGTCTGAATGTTGTCCCATGCCATGGAAGTTGCCTGCATAGGATTGATTGATAGTTAGGGTAATCTGTGCCCCAGTTTGCCAGTACAGTATTCGTTTTGTAATTACTAATAGTGTCCTCTTTCACTTCAAAAGTATCCTCGTTTGGATTATAAATTATGCAGTTACCCTAGTTAGAATATGCCTAAAAACTGTTAGAAAAGTATTTTACAGGAGAACTTAGTTACAGAGTCTATTTGTACTGCCAGCTTATCATTTCTGTTTTCAATTGTTGGTTTTATACATTTCAAGAAGTTAATAGTTTTTTAATGTTTTAGAACCAGTGTCACCAACTGGTAAGCTTGATAGCTTTGTTCAACAATGCTTTGTTTTGTTTTGTTTAAGAGACAGGTTCTCACTTAGTTGTGTAGGCTGAGTGCAGTGGTGTCCTCACAGCTCATTACAGCCTCAACCTCCCTGGCTCAAGAAATTCCTCTACCTCAGCATCCTGCGTAACTGGGACTACAGGCGCAAGCCACCACTCCTGACTGGATTTTTTATTTTTAGTAGACATAAGGTCTCACTATATTGCCAGGCTAGTCAGGAATTCCTGAGCTCAAGCAATTTTCCTGCCTCAGCCTCCCAAAGTGCTGCTGTTATAGGTGTGAGCCACATGCCCAGCCTACACTGCTTTCTTAAATAAGGAAACATCTCCAGAAAAGTAACTTCCAAAATGTGATTAGAGAGGGTGAGAGAATCTGATGATGTGCAAAAGCATGTATTTCGTATCAAACAGTGAAAAGTTAAATTGTTTGAGGAAGCTAAACATGTTTTACGGTTTAGAGTACTATGTAAAGAATTATTCTGAAGGAAGTGTCACTGTTTAAAAAGTAAAGTAGGTTAGGTGTGGTGACTCACACCTGTGATTCCAGCACTTGGGGAGCCCAAGGCAGGTGGGGATCACTTGAGCTCAGGAGTTTGAGACCAGCCTGGGCAACATGGTTTTTATCAGCCCAGTGTGGTGGTGTCCACCTATTGTCCCAACTACTCAGGAGGCTGAGGGGCAGGATCACTTAAGCCCAGGAGGTTGAGGCTGCATTATACCATAATCATGCCACTGCACTCCAGCCTGGGCAACAGAGTGAGAACCTATCTCAGAAAAAAAAAAAAATACCAAAAAATTATTAGAGTACAGCATGTAAACAGAAAAATACAGTATTCTCATTATATGTGTATATATATATATATATATTTTTTTTTTTTTTTTTGAGACGGAGTCTCTCTGTGTCACCCAGGCTGGAGTGCAGTGGCCGGATCTCAGCTCACTGCAAGCTCCGCCTCCCGGGTTTATGCCATTCTCGTGCCTCAGCCTCCCGAGTAGCTGGGACTACAGGCACCCGCCACCTCGTCCGGCTAGTTTTTGTATTTTTTCTAGTAGAGAAGGGGTTTCACCATGTTAGCCAGGATGGTCTCGATCTCCTGACCTCGTGATCCGCCTGTCTCGGCCTCCCAAAGTGCTGGGATTACAGGCTTGAGCCACCGCGCCCGGCCCAGTATTCTCATTATATAACAAATTGATTCTTTTAAGAATTCTTTACTTTTCAAAAGTGAATAAACTGGCTTTCTGTAGCTTAGTAAAGCTTTCCTTTCTTACACTTGTCGTGAAGACCATAAACTCCAAAGCAAAAAACTGAGTTTAATTAATTTTAATATATTCTCCACCTGCAATACTGAATAGTAGATTCACTCATGACTTTACAGGCCAGGAGTTATCTTCTGGTATTCTGTTAGAATCTGTTGGAATACTTTATGTATAACTTTATTTAGAGTTGCTTGACTTTATTTAGAGTTGTTTGTATTTTAAGTTCTCTATCATACACCAAATAAAAATGCATTATTGTTTTCCTGTTTGGACGTACACATTCTGTATTGGAACTATTCATCATCACAGTTATCATGATTGTGTTCTGAGCCATTGAAAACACAAATTGATCTGCTTGCAGAGTTTTAATTCAAATTTTGCAGACTAAATTTAAAACATCTTTTGAAAAGTTTTTTAGTTATAAAATATTTTAATTTGGAGACATAACTGTGTTAGTTATTTGAGATGACTTTTTTTCATGTTTCTGAAATTTTAAGTTTATAGTCCAAGTAATCATAGAATCATAGGGATTTAATTGGCATTAGCAATCAGTGCAGCCCACCCCATGCCTAATACATGAATCTTTTACCATCTCTCCAGTTGTTGGTTTTAGCCTCTCTTTAAATATTTCCAGTTGAAGGGAAATTTATCACCCGTCAGGTCATTCTCTTTTCAGACCTGCTGTCTTATTAGGTAATTCATTGTTAACTTTGATAAGAAATCTGCCACTCTGTAACTTATTCATCCATTTACTTATTGAATATGTACTGTTACAAGTACTATGTTTGGGAAACAAAAATGACCAAGGCAGTTTCTCTCTGGGAGTCCACAGTCACCTGAAGGAGACAGCCTTAAGTAAGAGGCATAATGCAATATTACTGTCACAGAACTATTGCCATGGGAGCTCGAAAGAAAGAGCACTTAAATGTGGCTGAGCAGCTAAGGGAGTACTTCATGCAGAGTTTCTTGTTCACATAGATCAGATTTGCCTCAAGTCTTTTCAAATCTTTAAGAGACAAATTTTGTTTTCTCTTTCTTTCACAGCTTGTTCGTGTACTGGTATCTCCCACCAACCCTCCTGGTGCTACCAGTAGCTGCCAGAAGGCTATGTTCCAGTGTGGGTTATTGCAGCAGCTTTGTACTATCCTAATGGCTACTGGGGTTCCTGCTGATATCCTGACTGAGGTAAAGCAAATGAAGTCAAAACTAACTCTGTGGAAATTGAAATCCTGAATCCTAGGAAGAATTAGCTATTTGCTGAGGGAAAAACTGTAATAGTTAACCACTTTTTAGGTTAAAATTTTTAGTGATCTTACTAAAATATAATTCACATAATGATAAAAGTATTAATTCCAAAAGATATACTCATCCCTCAAGTTTTATAGTAGATAAATAATAATGTTAAAGTTTTTCAGATCCATCTACAAAGATTTCTCTTAATTTTAATTACATTCAACAGGAGTGCACAGTATGATTTACATTTTGATTTTGAGAACCATGTGACTTAGTCTTATTCAACCAGTAGATTCATTGAATAGTAAATTCTTTTCCCCTGTGTGGCATTTTCTGTTGCTTACCTATAAGAGAAAGAAGTTAGTTTGAAGAAGAAAAGTTCAGTTTGTTTACATTTTTAAAAAATTTTTCTCAAATTAACGTGCAATATCAAAAGTACAAATAATAAAAGTTTTATAACAAAAATAACTGCCTTCAGCCTCACTTTTCCTTACTGTAAGTCCCACTTTACTTCCTCATGTTTTTTATATTTAAATCAATAGTTGGGGTTTATATTTTTACAATTATATTGATACCATTCCTGCTAAGCCAAATAGAGCCCTATATCCTTTTTTAAAAATATATTTTTCTCATCCATGAGTCATAATTGTGTTCTTCATTTTACTGTTACTCTATATATGCAGAGGTATATATGCTTAATAATCATATATTAACACTTCGTTCCCCACCGCAGGCCACCTGCAGACCCTCCATTCTCCTGCTCCAATCTGGGCTCTAATTCTGCCCCATGTCTCTTGTCCTGGGACTTTCTTTTGCCATCCTCCTAGGATTTCCTTTACTTCTCTCCTGACAGACTCCTTGGTTATCTGGATCCCTTATTTTTTTTTTATTTTTATTTTTGGTACAGTGTCAGTCTGTTGCCCAGGCTGTAGTACAGTGGCATGAACTCAGCTCACTGCAACCTCCGCCTTCCAGGATTCAAGTGATTCTCCTACCTCAGCCTCCTGAGTAGCTGGGATTACAGGTGCCCCCCACCACGCCCGGCTAGTTTTTGTAATTTTAGTAGAGACAGTCTCACCATGTTGGCCAAGCTGGTCTTGAACTCCTGACCTCAAATGATCCACCCATTTTGGCCTCACAAAATGTTAGGATTACAGACATGAGCCAATGCTCCTGGCCTAGATCACATATCTTTTTCCTCTATCCCTTGGTTCATTAACTTTATTTTTCTTAATTTTCTTTTGTTGTTGTTGTTGAATTTCGCTCTTGTCGCCCAGGCTGGAGTGCAATGGCGTGATCTCGGCTCACTGCAACCTCCGCCTCCTGGGTTTGAGCAATTCTTCTGCCTCAACCTCCCAACTAGCTGGGATTACAGGGGCCTGCCACCATGCCCACCTAATTTTTGGTATTTTTAGTAGAGAGGGGGGTTCCACCACGTTGGCCAGACTGGTCTCGAACTCCTGACCTCAAGTGATCCGCCCACTTGAGCCTCCCAAAGTGCTGGGATTACAGGCATGAGCCACTGTACCCGGCCATTATTTTTCTTAGTTTTCTTAAAAAAAAAAAAAAAGAGTAAATAACAGGAGGATTTATTTTATTTTTGGTTCTTTCATGTCTGAAAATGTCATTCCTCTACTTTCAGAATTAATTTAATGTTTGGCTAGATATGGAATTCAGGGTTGGAAATCACTAATACTCAACTTTCAGAACATCATTCCAGTGTTGCTGTTAGGAAGTTTGAATCTTGAAGCCATTATAATCCTACTCTGTTTTTTGTTGTTGTTGTTGTTGTTTAAAGTAATCTTTTTCTCTCTAGAAACTTTTGAGATCTTTTTTTTTTTTTGGTGTTCTGAAATGTACTGATGATGTGCTTTCCTGTGGACCGTTTCCCCACTCCCTTGCTCCCCAGTTATTTTTATCATTCAGTGAGCACTTTCAGCTGGAAACATACATCCTTCAGTTCTGAGGGTATTTTTGACATTCCTTGATAATTTTCTCTTTTCTGTTGTGGTAGTGGTGTTGTCATTGTCGTTGTTGTTTTGAGACAGTCTTGCTCTTTTCCCAAGACTGGACTGCAATGGCACTATCTCAGCTTACTGCAGCCTCCACCTCCCGGGTTCACACAATTCTCCTGCCTTAGCCTCCCAAGTAATGGGGATTACAGGCACATGCCACGATGCCTAGCTAATTTTATATTTGTAGTAGAGATGGGGTTTCACCATGTTGGCCAGGCTGGTCTCAAACTCCTGACCTCAAGTGATCCACCCACCTGGGCCTCCCAGAGTCCTCGGATTACACACATGAGCCACTGTGCCTGACCTCTTTTCTGTTCTCCTTCTGCAGCTCTCTTAGTAGACTTTCTGGGTAATTTGTCTTTTTAAAAATTAATTTTTAATTAACAAATTAAAATGGTATATATTTATCTTTTATAACATGTTTTGAAATAGTCTTTATTTTTTAACTTTATCCTCGAATTTTTTAATCTTTTAACTTTGTTCTCTGATTATTTTAAAACCTTTTTTCTGTTTTTATATAAATAGATATTTTATCTCCTAGAGAATAGTATTATAGTTTTTGAGATTTAAAATGCATGTCAAGTGTTGTTTTATTGGAGACCCATGCTTAATGCTTTAAAATTTTACCTTGAGAAAGTGTTACAAGATTACAATGTTATCATTGATGTTTTGGTACTTGTGGCCCTTAAAAAGTGGAATATAAGATTTTTTTCTCTTGGAAACAGATTTTCCTTCTTGGCTTAATTTCTCTAAATGTTCTTCTTCTTTCTTCCCCTTAACAGACCATAAATACGGTATCAGAAGTTATTCGAGGCTACCAAGTAAACCAAGACTACTTTGCGTCTGTAAATGCACCTTCAAACCCACCAAGGTAGAGAAAGGGAAATACTGAGATTACTCTGAGGAAGTAAAAATTTTGGGTTGTTAATGTATCTCATATACACATCTTACTCTTTTTAAAGAAGTTTAGTTGTATGTTTTGAAACTATAAATTATCTTGCAAGATAAATGACATTGGAATTTTAAAAGGGTTGGTAATTTTTGGAATTTAGATACTTAGATTCAGATATCATGTCGTTCACATCCTAGCTGTATGCCTTAAGCAAACAGTCACTTCACTCTGTCAGCTACAGTTTTCTGTGAAATAGAGATAGAAATACTTAACTTGCTGGTGTTCTGGTTATGATTCTTCAGTCAACAAAAATGACTAGTTATTGACTTGTATACTTGGGTTGCATTGTTTCATTTTATTCTTTTCTTTTTAAATGCAACAGACCGGCAATTGTAGTACTTCTCATGTCCATGGTTAATGAAAGGCAGCCATTTGTTTTGCGCTGTGCTGTTCTCTATTGTTTCCAGTGTTTCTTGTATAAAAACCAAAAAGGACAAGGAGAAATCGTGTCAACACTTTTACCTTCTACCATTGATGGTAAATAATTTAGTTCTAATTTTTATTTGAAAAAGTAAATCATTGTCTTTCAAACTTTTAATTGAATCTTTCTTTCTGTGCTTTAGCCTAAAATACTTTGCATGCTTAGGAGAAAAAAAAAAAAAACACCTGAATTGTAAAGCCTGCAGGTAAATTTAGACAACAGGCTTTGGAGTCAGACAAGAGTTTGCATTGTAGAATTTTCACTTCTGCTGTATAACTTTTTAACTTGAGCCTTACTGAGTTATGGGGGATAATAATACTCATCTCTGTGTGGGCATAATACCCCATTAGGAACATTGTGAGGATAAATGCAGTTACATGCATTATATTACATAAAGTACTCACTCCAAAACTTAGCATGTATAGATGCCAGTAAACAGAATCTACTGTTAATTATAATTGTCATTCTAAAGATGAATTTTGCTGGGTGCAGTGGCTCACGCCTGTAATCCCAACACTGTGGGAGGCCAAGGCAGGCGGATCACCTAAGATCAGGAGTTCGAGACCAGCCTAGCTAACATGGTGAAACCCCATCTGTACTAAAAATACAAAAATTAGCTGGGCGTGGTGGCAGGTGCCTGTAATCCCAGCTACTCAGGAGGCTGAGGTAGGAGTATCCCTCGAATCCTGGAGGCAGAGGTTGCAGTGAACCGAGATTGTGCCACTGCACTCCAGTCTGGGCAACAGAGAGAGACTCTGTCTCAAAAATAAAAATTTAAAAAAGAAGATGAATTTTACCGTTAGATCACATTTAACTTTCAGTCTGTTGTTCTAGTATAGGTTAGAGTCATTAACCTTTTTATGGGTTCTTTAAATGTTTCATCTTACCTAAGATAAATTTTTTAAATAATTACCTTTATTAACTTTAAACTTTAAGAGCAATTTCATAAAGGTAATTGGAAACATCAATAAAACTCATTTTAATTACATACATTGAGGTTTTTTGTTAGAATTTAAGTCTGTTTAATTATATTTACCAAAAATATTGATAAAAAATTTATTACCTTAAAAAAATTATTGAACATTAATGAAAATAAGACCCTGATGTAGTAGAATGATCAAAATGTGGCATTTCCTTAAGTTTGTTTTAGAAATGTTGTTTTTAATTAATGTAAGTTTTTGGAATGTTACCATCATCAGTTTGATGCCGAAAATATTTTAATACAAGTTGAGCATCCCAAAAGTGAAATCTGAAATGCTTTTTTTTTTAAACATTTCTTCAAGCATTTAGCCTTTGTGTTTCAAACAATCTAATTGCACTCATTAAGTAATTTTGAAATGTATACTTAAGCCAGGCATGGTGGCTTACACCTGCAATTCCAGCACTTCGGGAGGCCAAGGCAGGCAGATTGCTTGAATCTAGGAGTTCAAGACCAGCCTGGGCAACATAGCGAAGCCCCATCTCTACTAAAAATACAAAAATTTAGACTGGGCCTGGTGGCTCACGCCTGTAATCCCAGCACTTTGGCAGGATGAGGCGGGTGGATCACCTGAGGTCAGGAGTTCAAGACCAGCCTGGCGAACATGGTGAAAACCCGTCTCTGCTAAAAATACAAAAATTAGTCAGGCGTGGTGGCACATGCCTGTAATCCCAGCTATTGGGGAGACTGATGCAGGAGAATCACTTGAACTCGGGAGGTGGAGGTTGCAGTGAACTGAGATCACAACATTGCACTCCAGCCTGGGCAACAGAGTGAGACTCCAGCTCAAAAAAAAAAAATTAGCCAGGCATGGTGGCACATGCCGGTAGTCCTAGCTACATGGGAGGCTGAGATGGGAGAATCACCTGAGCCTGGGAGGTTGAGGCTGCAGTGAACCGAAATCGCACCACCATACTCCAGCCTGGGCAAACAGAGTGAGACCCTGTCTCCAAAAAAAATTAAAAATAAAATATACCCTTTTTTAAAAATTATAGTCACCCTGTTGTGCAATCAAATGGTATATCTTATTCATTCATTCTTTCTTTTTTTTTTTTCTTTTGAGACAGAGTCTCCCTCTGTTTCCCAGGCTGGGGTAGAGTGGTGCAATCTTGGCTCACTGCAAACTCCACCTCTCAGGTTTACGCCATCATCCTGCCTCAGCTTTCAGAGTGGCTGAGACTATAGGTGCCCGCCGCCATGCCTGGCTAATTTTTTGTATTTTTTAGTAGAGATGGGGTTTCACCGTGTTAGCCAGGATGGCCTTGATCTCCTGACCTCGTGATCCACCCGCCTCAGCCTCCCAAAGTGCTGGGATTACAGGCGTGAGCCACCGCGCCCAGCCTTATTCATTCTTTCTAACAATATTTTTGTATGCATTATCCCCACCTTCCCTCTAACTTCCCACTACACTGCCCTGCCTCTGATAACCATCTTTCTAATCTCTGTGTCCATGAATTCCCACAAATTTTTAGATCCCACAAATAAAGGTAAATAATTTTACCTTCTACCATTGATGGTAAATAATTTAGTTCTAATTTTTATTTGTTCTCACAAATGAGTGGGAGCAAATGTTTGTCTTTACATACCTGGCTTATTTCACTTAACATAATGATGTCCAGGTTCATCTGTGTTGTAAATGACTGGATCTCTTTGTTTTGTATGGCTGAATAGTGCTCCATTGTGTGTATGTACCACATTTTCTTTCTGAAATACTTCTGATCCCAAGCATTTTGGATAAGGGATACTCAACCTATGTTTCTTTTCTCTCTCTCTCTCTCTCTTTTTTTTTTTTTTTTTAAGATAGGGTCTCACACTCCTGTCCAGGTTGGAGTGCAGTGACACGATCCATAGCTCACTGCAGCCTCAAACTCCTGGGCTCAAGTGATTCTCAGGCCTTAGCCTCCCGAGTAGTTGGGACTACAAGCATGCACCACCAACTCCTGGCCTCAAGGGATCCTCCCACCTCAGTCTCCCAAAGTGCTAGAATTACAGGCGTGAGCCACCATGCCCAGCCTCAACCTGTATTTCTTTGTTCTGTTACTTTTCTTCCAAGATAACTTTCTCTCATTGTTCATTTTGCTTTGAAAAGCAGGTTTTTATGATTTTGAAAGTATATTTAATACTACTAATTAACACATGTTTAATGATTATATTTAATGGTATTTCACACTATTTTATGTGTACAGAAAACAGTTGATTTAAAATTTGGTTTACGTAAAAATCTAATATATTTTTATTGTCTGCCTGCCATCTTTGTAGCAACAGGTAATTCAGTTTCAGCTGGCCAGTTATTATGTGGAGGTTTGTTTTCTACTGATTCACTTTCAAACTGGTGTGCTGCTGTGGCCCTTGCCCATGCTTTGCAAGAAAATGCCACCCAGAAAGAACAATTGCTCAGGGTTCAACTTGCTACAAGTATTGGCAACCCTCCAGTTTCTTTACTTCAACAGTGCACCAATATCCTTTCACAGGTAAAGTTTTGCATGAAACTTCTCTAAGGGGAAAAAATTCTGTACATTTTGATGTCAGTGATACAGGTTTTAAGGATGTCTTTAGAAGATACAGATGAAAAAGGACAGAGAAGACTTATTCTGCTTATTAGTTCATCATAATCAGAAACAGTTTTGTGGAGAAAAAGCAGTAAATACTGTTAGAGGAATAGTTTTGCTAAATTGTTATGAGTTCTGCATCATGATGAAAATACATGTTCTGGCCAGAAAGGTATTTTGAGGGTTTTGTCTTGCTTTTAAATTATCCACAGTGTTCATGCATGTCATTTTTCTCTTTCTTCTTAGTAACTGAATTCAGGTTAGTTTATGGGAGGGAATAGAGTAAAGTAGTTCATAGCTGTATATTTCCCTCTTTCTCTTCCCAAAGCAATTGATCATCTAGAAATAGTGGAATAGTGGTCCATTGTATATATAGTTATACAGTATATTCCCTTGAGGTTCGTGAGTTCTTAAATCCTTAAGTCCCCAGTGCATATCATTTACCTAGTAAGATGTAGGAAAACATAACAAAAAATTTTTGTGTGTCTTAGACTCTTAATGAGAACAACAAAGCTTTATTGAAGTGTAGGTGCTAGGCATTTAGGAATGTCACTTTCTGTTACATGATTTGCCCACATGTACCAGCCTTGCTGTTGAACAGTTCAAGTTCATGCTTTAGCAAAACTCTAAAGTCATTGACATTTAAAGTCACTCAGGGAGAGCCAAAATGTGACTAAATCTAAAATTGTTCTGTACCCTGCTGTAGCAGTAGTTATCCTACCCACTCCCCATAATAATGTGGTTGTGTCCGTCTTTAGTTTTTAATTCTGCCACACTCATTGAATTTCTCCTTATTTTGGGCTTTTAAAGAAACAGTAGCTCCATCCATAGAAATTATAAATGAAAGCTTAAAAAGTAACTATAGTGAAAAGGAAGTTAAAGTTTAAAATTGGCTTACTTTAATTGAAAGCTTATTTTGTCTTAACACTTATCTCTTAGAGATTAAAAAAACTACCCCAAATTTTTATATCTTTACTTATTTATTACTTGGCATTCTCACGTTGCTATCTGTTAACAACAGTTTTTTTTTAAAAGTCAAACAGTAATTATCTGTCTAATCACCATCACCACAAACTTCACTTTAACATTGAAATTACAATGAATGCACAATGAGAAGTGCTAAAGATGGTGATGTCTTCCCCATTCTTAAGTAATCACAGTGCTATAAAATTATCCTTTATCTTCTAAAATATATATCCTCTAAATGTATCCTCTAACTTTATTGTATAAAAGAAGTATCATTAGAACTATCCTGTCCCAAATTATTGGCTTGAGTTTGTAGAGAGACTATGAAAAAGTATTTGAGGGATTTTTCCAGATTTAGACTTTTCTGAAGTAGTAACATGTTTGAATAATTTGTAATGTATAATTTGCAGGGCGATAAGATCGACAGACGGGTATGTATCACTTGATTAAGCTTAGGCATTTTCCTCTTACAGCAAAGCTTTTTCTCTGTCTTGGGTTTTGCTGATTGGTTTTTTTAACCGCTTGTTTGAAGTTACATTCTACTTACACTTTTGCGTGTCAACCAATTTATTTCTATCATAAATGACTCTCCAGTTTTTCTCCATGGGATATTGTATTGGTGTTACTAAACACTGTGGGAATGAGAATCTGAATCTGTACTTGTGCTTCTTCTGGGGATGCTTGCACTTTTTGGATTTCCTTGGTTTTGGTTTATTGTGTTTTTTCTCCAAGCTTGCCTATTTATTTTCTCTGAAGCCATTTCAAAGGAAGTAGAATTCAGATTGTCTTTAATCAATCAGCATATGAAAGAATGTGATTATTTTTATACTAGATTATTTAAAATGTACAATAGTAAGTATAATTTTGTAATTTGAAATATTTTAAATGAAACATTATGGATTATTCTGAATATAATCCATGTGCTACAGCCACCACTGAGGGTTAGTTTTTGCTGTGTGCGGAGAAAGTGCTATTTTTGTTTTGTTTGTTTTGTTTTGTGTGAATATTTGGCAGAAAAGGAGTGTACCTTAATATCTATGTTTGGGCATGAGTTTCAGTTGAAACTCATGTGGGTAGTAATAAATGAGGTCCTGTTATGAATTGTATCTTTGTGTATGAGCATGATTTAACATGTGTCATTAACTTACACATACATATTTTGCAGCTTTAGATTGAATAATTTTATATCAGGGAAAGTATTTTATAAGTATACGTCAGTCATTTGAAAGGTAATTTTTTTTGAGGTATTAATTTATATACCATAAAATGCACAGACCTTCTGTGTTTCATGTGATGACTTCTGGTGTTTGAGTGTATCTCTGTAAACACCACCCAAAACAAGATGTAGAACATTTTCATAATCCCAGAGAGTTCCATCATGCTCTTTTCTTTCTTTTTTTTTTTTTTTTTTTTTGAGACGGAGTCTCACTCTTTTGCCCAGACTGGAGTGCAATGACACGATCTTGGCTCACCGCAACCTCCGCCTTTCGGGTTCAAGCAGTTCTCTTGCCTCAACCTCCCGAGTGGTTGGGATTACAGGTGCACACCACCACGCCCGGCTAATTTTTGTATTTTTAGTAGAGACAGGGTTTCACCATGTTGGCCAGGCTGGTCTCAAACTCCTGACCTCAGGTGATCCACCCACCTGGCCTCCCAAAGTGCTTGGATTACAGGTGTGAGACACTGCACCCAGCCCTCAGCTTCAAATATTTTGTTTGTAGTTCTCTTTTATCCTGTAAAATCTGTGATTTATAATCACCCCTGAGAATGCTCTCAAATTAGAGTTTTAGCCTCCATTTGTTTTCTCAAATCTCCTCAATGGTTCACACACTCTAGGGGCTCTGGAAAGAGGTGTGTACTTTTCCTTTTATTCATATCCTCTGCCCATTTTATATTAATGTACTTAACCCTTTTTTTTTTGTTTTTTGTTTTTTTTTTTAGGAGCAAAACTGCAAATTTATTTTGGTCACCTAGCTTCAGGGAAGTAGGTGGGTAGGGAGAGGTCAGCCTCCGGCAAAGAAAGCCGACAGAGTCCCCCAGTGGGGCTCTCGGGCAGGGTTCCTGATGCAGTCCCGACATCCCAACAGGAGTGGGGCTGGGAAGTCCACGTGTGGCGTCCGTCCGGAGCGGCTTTTCTAGGAGTGGGAGGGCAATAGGCGGGGCACGGGCGTGTCGGGGGGCGTTCTGCAGGTGCGACCAGGTAAATCTTAGTCTCTTCGGATTGACGTCACCTGGCGCATGCCCAGTTGGTCTGCACCTTCCTGGGCGCCGGCTGCATTTTCGCACACGCGGGAAAAGTTGGTGAAGAAGAACCCGGAAAGTTGAACTGATTTCTCGGCCTAGTAAGGGGGTAGGGCATGAGGGTATAATGAGGAACGAGTGCGCAAAGTAGTTGTTGGCAAGGCAGCAATTAAGGAGTGGAGTTTTTCGTGGAGTGGATGGCTTTCCGCTTACTCCTACTACAGAGATATTGGATGGAAGGCTAGGTCCAGAGAAGGACGGCAAAACAGAATAGGTAGCCTCGCTGTTGATTAAAAAATTGTCTTACCCGCTACCAGGAGAGTTACCCACGGCTCAGCAAGGGTGATGGGGGTCCCCGAGTCTCGGCACCTTCAGTTGTCCTCCAGATGAAGGAGCTGGAAGGAGCTCCCAGGATCCTGGGAAAGGGGGTCACGTGGAGATGCAGCACCTGTTCTCAGGGTGGGGCAATCAGACCTCCAGTGTCCTCCCTGCTGGCAAGCAGGGCAGGGGGTTGCTGGTGGACGAGGATTAGGACATTTGCTGGCCCAGTGTCCTGACGACTTACACTTATAGCAAGGCTGCGTTGGGGCTCGGGGACCTTGTGGACACCTGTTGGCATAGTGTCCTGCCTTGCCGCACTTATAGCAGGCAGGCTCCTTTTGTAGCCTTGGAGTCTGTGGGGTGTGTGCTCTCTGGCCTGGGGTTACAACTGGGCTGTAAAGCCGCTGCTAGGAGCGGTGCTTTCTGTTTGAGGCGAGCCTGCCTCAGCCGTCTCCTCTCTGGAGTTATAGACCTTAAAGGCTAATTTAACTAGGTCTTGTGTTGGTGCTGAGAACCATCCTCTACCTTTTGAAGTTTTTTACGAATGTCGGGAGCTGATTGAGAAATGAAATAAGATGCCAAAATGGTGGCCCCTGTGGGGGAGGCCGGATCTAACCAGATATATTGGGTTAGAACCTCAGTCAGTTTAGGGTAGAGGTTAGGATAACCTGGAGGTCACGACAAGTTAAGTCATAGGCCTGACAAAGGTATTTAAATTCCTTTATGTATATGGTAGGATTAGCTGAGAAATCACCTAAACGCTTCTCAATTTTGGAAAGATCGGCCAGTGGAAAAGGGACATGTACTCTGACTACCCCCCTCCGCCCCAGCTACCTCTCGCAAAGGTGCTAACACTGTAGGAGGATGTGGGGCAGAAATAGGGGACTCAAGACAGCCAGTTGGGGGCCCCGAAGGAGGCACGGGACTGAGTGGATTACTAGTAGATAAGGAGGAGGAAGGAGGAGTCTGGGCAGGAAGGGAGGGGGTGGACAGAGCGGGGAGAGAGAGGAGTATAGGGCAGATCGGGACAAGAGCGTAAGGCCCAAAAGCCTCGTATGTAATTAATTTCAGACCACTTGCCTAGCCGCTGGCAGAAATTGCTAAGGTCGATCACGCCACAGTGGAAAGGAAAATTAACCACTTCCTCCTAAGGTCTTGTTCAAGTTGTAAGGTTTTTAAATTGGCTAGGAGGCACCCTAAGGGGGTGCTCTTTGGAAATTTGGACTGGGGGGTTTCCCGTTTGTTTCCTCTTTACTTACACAATGGACACAATGGAAATGGAAGTGGATCTCTGCCTGGCTTCAAAGCGTCCTTTGGAACCAGCAGAGACAGACTGGAGGCTCATGGAGCCAAAGTGGAGATTACCTTCAGGAGGACGTCTCCGTCCTGAACGGGTCTCCCGAGCCACTTGGTGGCTCAAAAGTGGGCCTCGGACCTGCGCAGGATTTTTGGCCGAGGGAGGTAAAGAGGAGACAAGGGCACTTACCCCAGAGAGGCCGTGAGAGTGAGGGAAGCGGGTCTCAGGTCCTGGTCCGTCTGCAGCATGGGAGCAGGAGGAGGTTCCTCAACCCTTAGAGGCCTGAGAAGGGGTCTCCTCCCAGGTCTTCGGCACCAACTGATTTGTTTTTCTAAGACCACCAGAGCGGGCACAAAAGAACCAGTGAGTAGGCAAGGGTAGGAGCAAAACTGCAAATTTATTTTGGTCACCTAGCTTCAGGGAAGTAGGTGGGTAGGGACGGAGTCCCCCGGTGGGGCTCTCGGGCGGGGTTCCTGATGCAGTCCCGACATCCCGACAGGAGTGGGGCTGGGAAGTCCGCCAACCCTTGTTTTTAATATGAGTTACAGATTTTTTTTTCTGGTACGTCATTTGTCTTTTGACCTTGATGTTTTGTTTTGGATTTTTTTTTCTCAGACTTATATTTTATGGCTTCTGCATTTTAAGTCATACTTAGAAAAGGCCTTTCCATGTTCAGATTTTAAGGAATTTACTAGGCCAGGCATGGTAGCTCACACCTGTAATACTAGCCCTTTGGAAGCTGAGGCGGGGGCATTGCCTGAGCTCTGGAGTTCAAGGCTGCAGTGAGCTATGATTGCTGCACTCCAGTCTGATAGACAGAGCGAGACTCGGTTCCCACTCCCCCAAGAAAAGACTTTAAGGAATTTATACTTCTCTTTTTATCTTATACTTTCTGGTTTCTTTTTTTGCATTTAATTCTTTGTTCTGTTTTTCTCAACGAACTTTATGAGATACAGCTCCACTGATCTTTTTCTAAATAGCTATCTAGTTGTCCCAAAATCTTTTACATCTATTTGTAACTCACTGATGGTTATATGCTACCCTTTTCATATACTAAATTCTCATTTGTATATGGGCCCATTTTTCTGGATTTTTGTATTCTGTCTCTTGATTCCTGCTTGTTCGTGATCCATTATTCTCTCTCTTTTTTTTTTTTTTACAGTGTCCCTAGTTAATCTCACTTTCTTCATATGATCTTCAGAGTCATGCTGTTTTGTTCAAGAAGCAAAAAAAAACCTTTTTGTAATTTTTATTTGAATCATATTAATTTTATTCATTTGTTTATTTTTACTTACTTATTTAATTAATTTTTTTTTTGGAGTCTCACTCTGTTGCCCAGACTGGAGTGCAGTGTTGTGATCTCAGCTCACTGCAACCTCCGCCTCCCAGGCTCAAGCGATTCTTCTGCCTCAGCCTCCCGAGTAGCTGGGACTACAGGCGCCTGCCACCTCTCCTGGCTAATTTTTGTATTTTTAGTAGAAATGGGGTTTCACCATGTTACTCAGGCTGGTCTCGAACTCTGGACCTCAGGTGATCCAACCCGCCTCAGCTCCCAAACTGCTGGGATTACAGGCACATTAATTTTATAAATTAACTTAGAATTAATATCTTTGTGATGTTGAGTCTCCTATCTAAGAACATGGTGGCTTTCTATATTGGTTTATGTCCACTTTTGTGCTCTTTAGGAGTGTTTTAAAATTTTCCTTGTTTACATTTTACACCATTTTGATTAGGTTCACTCCTGAGTACTTTATCTTTTTTTGTCTCTATAATAAATGGAATGTTTTATTCTGTCTTTTAACTGATTATATTTGACTTTGCTCTTCTTATCCTTCAATTAGATCCCAAAAGCCATACTTTTAGAAGATTCGGATTTAAATCTTATTCTGTTTTTTTTAATTATACATCAGCCAGTGATTTGATAGTGTGCTCTTATATATACAATGTGGGTATATTTGGTACCTGCAAATGGTTATTCTAAGTAATAATGAACTTATATATATAACCAGGTAGATGAACAAAACATTTGCATTTATAACTCGAGTACTTGTAAGTTTTCTGTGGCACATGGTCGGTTGAGAATGACTGTTTTTTAACTTTCCAATTTACATGAATGACTTGAAGTTATATTATGGGCATGGTAATGACATAGAGGCAAGGAAACAGTAAAAATAATGCACCATGTAAAAATTAAATTTGTGTCAGTGCTTACATGGCAGATCATTTGAAGAGGTCCTGTTTGAACTTAATTCAATATTAAATATACCTAAAAATAGATTATAGAAGAGTCAAGATATTGGCATCAAGATTTGCAAAATTAGAATAGTCTAGGTGGTAGAAATTTTTCTGAACACAGTGATGGTTACTTTAAATTCATTCCTTGTCTAGATCTTTGAATTATATTTTGTACATTTTATGAGACTTTCCCCAAAGTGATGCATTACTATTCTGATTTTCTTTTTTTTTTTTTTTTTTGAGACGGAGTTTTGCTCTTTTTGCCCAGGCTGGAGTGCAATGGTGCAATCTCGGCTCACCACAACCTCCACCTCCTGGGTTCAAGCAATTCTCCTGCCTCAGCCTCCCGAGTAGCTGGGATTACAGGCATGTGCCACCATGCCTGGCTAATTTTGTATTTTTAGTAGAGACGGGGTTTCTCCATGTTGGTCAGGCTGGTCTTGAACTCCCGACCTCTGGTGATCCACCCGCCTCGGCCTCCCAAAGTGCTAGGATTACAGGCGTGAGCCACCACGCCCGGCCACTATTCTGATTTTCATTATTCTATTTCAAACAAGTTTTTTTTGAAGATACAGGTTATAGGAATATAAATATGGGCACTGTCAATATAATGAACTAAGATTATTCTACCTAGGAGATGTAAATATGTTGTATTAAAATTTTGAAAACTAATTTTGCTGGATATGCTTATTTTCAGTATTAACTATACTTGGCAGTAGTTAATGGTTTGGGGCACTTGGCTAATTTAAATCTTCCTCTTATCTGGTGTGTGATCACTGAATTTGTAGTATGGTTTATTTATTGTTAGAAAATATATTCTCTCATGGAATTTGACTAAATGATTCAGGGGATTATTTTTTGTATTTTTCTTGATTTTTTTTTTTTTTTTTGGAAAGAAGTAGAATTTTCCTTTTATCAGGCACTTGTTTTTAAACTTCTGACTGAAATATCATAGATTTGCTTGGCAAATTCATTGTAAAGTGTCTTGGGATTAATAGATATTTTAAAGCCTCCACACTATAATTTTTTTTTCCTTAGCAGACAAGGTTTTTAAACTAATGGAATAACCCAGTATATGCCTCTGAACATGGATCAATTCTAATTTCTGCACTCTGTTCATTTTAGGAAGTGCAGCCTGTGGTGCATACAAGAATTTATTCTCTTGTTTAGTTTTTTAAAACTGGATTTCTGGCTCATCTCTTATAAGATGTTAAAGTTCTTTTCATGCAAATGGAAGGGATCTTAGGGCAACTTTAAGTTTAAAAAATATAAAATGAATGGAAAGATTTCTACCAATTTATCTGTTGCAGGGAAGCAAAATACAAACAAGAGTTGGATTATTAATGTTGCTTTGTACCTGGCTAAGCAATTGTCCCATTGCAGTAACACATTTTCTTCACAATTCAGCCAATGTTCCATTTGTATCCTTTATGTTTTAGTAACGTACATGTATTTATATCTTTTTTTAGTTTTTCTTCTCAATTAGAAGTAGCTCTATGCCCAAAATACTTGAATTCTCCACTATCTTATCTGTGTTGCAACTTTTTAAACTATTAAGGTTGTAATGATGCCTAAGTTGTGTGTGTGTGGTTTGTTTTATGCTGGCTTGGAATATATATGGAATTTCTTTGTTTTCGAGACCAAGTCTTGCTGTCGCCTAGGCTGGAGTGCAGTGGCTCTCTCAGCTCACTGCAACCTCCACCTCCCAAGTTCAAACAATTCTCCTGCCTCACTCAGCCTCCTGAGTTAGCTGGGATTACAGGTATGCGCAACCACACCCAGCTAATTTTTGTATTTTTGGTAGAGACAGGGTTTCACCATGTTGGCCAGGCTGGTCTCGAACTCCTGACCTCAGGTGATCCACTTACCTTGGCCTCCCAAAGTGCTGGGATTATAGGCATGAGCCACCTCACCTAGCCTATATGTGGAATTTCTTATGGGAACTCTTATGTGAAGTATTAATGTATGTCAAATTCAAATTGCAAAATATACTAGATATTATCAATCCTTAGCCTCCTTAACAAAGATTTCAGCTTACAGGACAAATTGCAGAAAATCTTGGAGAAGAAGAGCAGTTGGTCCAAGGCTTATGTGCCCTTTTGTTGGGCATTTCAATTTATTTCAATGATAACTCACTTGAGAGCTACAAGAAGTAAGTAAGGCCTTGGAAGATGACTCTCTTAATGACATCAATAGATAATGATGCCTTTTTTTTTTTTTTTTTTTTTTTTTTTGCCAAAGCATTATGTAGATCAAGCTTTTATGTTTTGTTTTGATTTTATTTTTTAAAGCATCTCAATATGTTTATCTCTGTAGAGAGAAACTAAAACAACTAATAGAGAAGAGGATTGGCAAAGAGAATTTCATAGAGAAACTAGGATTTATTAGCAAACATGAGTTATATTCCAGAGCATCTCAGAAACCCCAGCCAAACTTTCCCAGTCCAGAATACATGATATTTGATCATGAGTTTACGAAGCTGGTAAAAGAACTTGAAGGTAAGACTGAAGATTTATATTGATATTTGATGGAAAGTAATTACGTTTATATTGTACATGTATATTCTGGATACATGCAGGTTATATAATAACTCTAAAGGTATATTTTTTTCCTAGCTCTTGATCTGTAGCCCATTGAAGGACATTTGGCTTTCAGTAAGATTGAAAAGATTCTTATCTATCATGGAGTTAGGTTATATGTTTTTACTAAGTCTTAATAGTAAAATAGTATTTAAAACGTTTAAACAAATTTTAAATAAGCTTTCTTTTATAGGTGTTATAACTAAGGCTATTTATAAGTCCAGTGAAGAAGATAAAAAAGAAGAAGAGGTGAAAAAAACATTAGAACAGCATGACAATATTGTGACTCACTACAAAAATATGATTCGAGAGCAAGTAAGTACTGATGAATTGTATAGACCTTCTGATTGGCAATAGGTACTTTCTGCTTTCAGGAAGAATTTCTTTCTGGCATTTCAAATGAAAGAGGATATAGAAAGCAAAACTCATTATTTTTCAAAGCATCTGAGTATTCAACAGTGTGCTTAATATGTGCTAAGCACCATGCAGCTGATTTATTAGATAATGATGAGTGGATAAAGATGAAACTACATTTGCAGAATCATTAGTTGACATTTTCTTTCCAGGATACCAGTGAACTTTCATTACTTGCATTGTGTTGAGTACCCTAAACCTTTCATAACATTCCTTCAAAATGTTTTCTTGACTTTCACTCTCATTTAATTTCTTATGATATTTACCTTGATTGGAATTCTAGAAAGTGCTGAAAAATGAGGTTATTAATGTTGTTAAAATTCCAGTGTCTTAAAAAAATACAGTAGTGGCAGACCCTGTGGGACAGATTTATCCCCTTCCCTCTACTGCTGTCCATACCTGTCTACTAATTGTGCACAGTTTATGGCAGGTGTGCCATAAACTGTATAAAGGCATACATAGAGCCCTTTAAATTGACAACTGTTTATATCTTATTTTCTTCGTCACAATCTACATTACTGAGATTAGTTTATTTTTTGTTTAGACAGAGTCTTGCTCTTGTCGCCCAAGCTGGAGTGCAGTGGTGCAATCTCAGCTCACTGCAACCTCTGCCTCCCAGGTTCAAGCAATTCTCTTGCCTCAGCCTCACAAGTAGCTGGGATTATAGGCATGTGCCACCATGCTGCCTAATTTTATATTTTTAGTAGAGATGAGGTTTCATCGTCTTGGCTGGTGTTAATCTCCCGACCTCAGGAGATCGGCTTGCCTCAGCTTCCCAAAGTGCTGGGATTATGGGCGTGAGCCACCATGCCCAACCTACTGAGATTAAAATTTTAGAAGGAATGAAAATGTTGTGGTATATTTAGCATTCATTCTGAGCTTTTCAGTTTGAAAGTAAATCAATAAATTGTAATCTTAGAATGGTAAAATTTGAATCATCAAACTACCCATGGTTATTAGGATTTTTCATCTATACCTGGGTACAAAGATGGAGTCATTTCCAGTTGGTAAAATGTAATAATATCTTTGGAACAGTGAAAAATGAATGCAACACAATGCAAGTAATGAAAAACAAATTGTTGGAATGTGATACAGAGTCTATACTTGGGGCTGCAAATACAGTTGATTTGGCAAAACAAAAGAATGATTGACATAGTTACTCTAATAACTCCTTTAGAAATGTTCATTTTAAATATTCTTACCATTTAAAATGCTATTTGGTATTAGGCCACAAGCATCTAGAACGATAAAATGTTTATATCCTTTGAATGACATTTGATAATTCATCCTGAGGAAATTCTCCAAAATTCAGGAAACAATTATATGGACTAAAATATTTATTGCAATGAAATTTGTCACTTTGAAAAATGGAAAGCAATGGTAAGTAGATGCAATACAATGTATATTTAGTGTTTTTGGCACTAAGGTTGCTTTCCATGTTTCTTTTCTTTCTTTTTTTTTTTTTTTTTTTTTTTTGAGACAGACTTTCACTCTCATTGCCCAGGCTGGAGTGCAGTGGCTAAGCACAGTGCCTCATGCTGGTAATCCCAGCACTTTGGGAGGCTGAGGTGGGCGGATTACCTGAGGTCGAGAGTTCGAGACCAGTCTGACCAACAATAGAGAAACCCCGTCTTTACTAAAAATACAAAAAATTAGCTGGGCGTGGTGACACATGCCTGTAATCCCAGCTACTTGGGAGGCTGAGGTAGGAGAATCACTTGAACCTGGGAGGCGGAGGTTGCAGTGAGCCGAGATCACACCATTGCATTCCAGCCTGGGCAACAAGAGCAAAACTCTGTCTCAAAAAAAAAAGAAAGAAAAGATAAATGGAACGCAACCTTAGCATCAAAAACATTGAATATAAATTGTATTGCATCTACTTAATTAGTGAGGATTAAACATTATGTTTTGAAGACTGTGTAGCAATATGGGGAAATTATGATAGAATGTTAAGTAAATTAAAGGCTACATAATTATATATAGACCGATTATGACAAATTTTAAACCATGGATTGGGGAAAAATTAGAAGAAAATAAAGAAATACATCAAATTCCAGCCGGGCATGGTGGCTCACGCCTGTAATCCCAGCACTTTGGGAGGCTGAGACTGGTGGATCACCTGAGGTCAGGAGTTTGAGACCAGCCTGGCCAACATAATGAAACCCCGTCTCTACTAAAAATACAAAAACATTAGCTGGGCATGGTGGCGGGTGCCTGTAATCCCAGCTACTCAGGAGGCTGAGGCAGGAGAATTGCTTGAACCCAGGAGGCAGAGGTTGCAGTGAGCTGGATCGCGTCACCGCACTCCAGCCTGGGCGATAAGAGCAAAACTCCATCTCAAAACAAAAAAGAAAATAAAAGGACGTCAAATTCCAACTATGGTTTTATTATGATGGTAAAAGCTGGAAGCTCTTTTATCAATTTCCTGTATTTCTCATTGTCTTTTAATATTAAAAATAATATAGATGCATATGTATATATACATAGACTAAATTTCTTAGTTTGATGTAAATTTTTAAATGGTTTTGTGACCATAAAATGGAGTTTTTCCTTGTATTTCCCACTATAATTGCAAGCTGTGCCATGGTATTTATTAATGGAGCCTTCCTTGAAATCTTGTAGTTCTACTGCATGTTAATTGGCCTTGATGGATATATTAACACACCAAGTTGCTTAATTATTGAATCATTTTGGAAGTGTTGAGCACTTTAGCATACTCTCCCAAAATGTGACCTCTAATTTTTAAAAGTGTTCACCTTCTTAATGCTAACTAGTATGAATTTAAAACACATGAATTATGTTTTGTTCCACAGGATCTGCAACTTGAGGAATTAAAGCAGCAGGTTTCCACATTAAAATGTCAAAATGAACAGCTCCAGACGGCAGTCACACAGCAAGTATCTCAGATCCAGCAGCACAAAGACCAGTATAATCTTCTTAAAATACAGCTAGGTAAGTGTAGCTGAGCCATCACAGTGATAGCACCCAGGTCATTCTTTCCTCAAGAGCTGGACAAAGTAAAAGATTATTTTTGTGGACTAGTATTCTTCTAACCTTAATCATGGTGACAAAAAATGTAAGTCGGAGTTTAAAGCAAAATAGCATGATAGTTAAGAGTAGTTAAGACTGGACCTTTAGAGATTGAAGTCCAAGCTTCTTGCTACCTGTTTATCTGGCCCATTGATTCTCAACCATGGCTGTATATTAGAATCTCCTGAGACGCTTTTTTTTGTTTTTAAATACCGATGCTGATACCACAATAGTGTTTCTGATTTAATTAATCTGGAGTTAGGTCCAGGGATCAGTAACTAGTACAAGCCCACTGGGTGATTCTAATGTATAGCTGATTAAGAATGACTGATGTAATCTTTCAGTTTCCTCTTCTGCAAAATGGAGATAGTAATAACGTTTGAGAACTAAATGAAGTAATAAATGAAAAATTTAAGTTGTGCTAGAAAATGACAAGAGCTCCACTGCTTGTAAATAGTATTATCCTACAGTGCTTGTGAAGATTTTTTAAAGGGATTTTATTTTCTCATATTCAGTTGACAGAATTGGAATTAAAATTACTGTAATTCTTAATCATAGATCACCAGGCCATGCAGTTTAGTCAAGGCTGTGCTGTTTTTTCTCCCAGAATCCAGAAAATATTATCAGTTCACTATTTTTATCAATATACCATTCTGCGAAGATGAAATGTGATTGCAAAAGTGCTGCCAAAGTAATTGAATTAAGAAAATTATATATTTGAATCTTCTAGTTCAAAAATGAAAAGCTTAAGTTTCCCATTGGCTTTTAAAATGTTATGTCTAACAGGAAAAGACAATCAGCATCAAGGTTCTTACAGTGAGGGGGCTCAGATGAATGGCATTCAACCAGAAGAAATTGGTAGATTGCGAGAAGAGATAGAAGAATTAAAAAATAATCAGGAACTTCTACAGAGCAAGCTGACTGAAAAGGACTCTGTGATTGAAAATTTGGTAAGTAAATGTTTAAAAATTAAGAGTTCAAGAGTGGTTCTCATTATACTGCCTTTTTTTTTCTTTCTTTCTTTTTTTTCCTTGGATCTCTTAAGCCAGAATATCATATGTTAAGATTTTACAGGATGGGCTGGGCACAGTGCCTCACGCCTGTAATCCCAGCACTTTGGGAGGCTGAGGCGGGCAGATCACCTGAGGTCAGGAGTTCGAGACTAGCCTGGCCAACATGGCGAAACCCTGCCTCTACTAAAAATACAAAAATTAGCCAGGCATGCTGGCAGGCACCTGTAGTCCCAGCTACTCGGGAGGCTGAGGCAGGAGAATCTCTTAAATCCAGGAGGTAGAGGTTGCAGTGAGCCGAGATCACCCCACCGTGCCCCAGCCTAGGCAACAGGAGGGAGATTTTCCGTCTCCAAAAAAAAAAAAAGATTTTACAGGATGAGCTTTGGAGTCAAACTGTTTAAGCTTCAGTGCTTCCTGGCTCATTGAATTTAAGCAATTTAGTTAACCTCTTTAAACTTGTTTCCTGATCTCTAAAATGGTTGTGGTAATGTCTGGTTCATTGTTGTGAGATTTAAGTGAAATACTTTCTAATACAGAGAAATTATTTAATAAATGTCTATTTTTATGCTCTTTCTCCATATGAACGCAGGTAAATGCTTAGATTTAATAAATTACAAATTTTTTTTTGTTTTTTTTCTTTAGAGACAGAGTCTCGCTCTGTTGCCCAGGTTGGAGCACAGTGGCACGATCTCTGCTCACTGCAACCTCCACCTCCCGGGTTCTAGCAGTTCTCCTGCCTCAGCCTCCCGAGTAGCTGCAATTATAGGCTCACGCCGCCACACCCGGCTAATTTTTTGTATTTTAGTAGAGACAGGGTTTCACCGTGTTGCCCAGGCTGGTCTTGAACTCCTGACCTCACGTGATCCTCCCGCCTCGGCCTTCCAAAATGCTGGGATTACAGGCGTGAGCCACCACACATGGCCTACAAATGGATTTTTAGCCATTAAAAAGTTGTAGACAATATGTGCTGTGTTGAATTTGTATCTTGGGCATAAACATTAAAATGTTGATGTGAATTTTTTGGTAAGCACACGTATGATATAGTTTATATGTGTACAGTTCTGTTTTGTTCTTTCTCATCTCTTTATACCGCATATATTTTATAGTTTATTTTTGTGCTATTTGTAGAAATCTTCCCAGACATCTGGCACAAATGAACAGTCTTCAGCAATAGTTTCAGCTAGAGATTCTGAACAAGTTGCAGAATTAAAACAGGTAATTTTCCACTTTGATCCAATTCTACTTTGTCATGTTTTAATTATACTAGAATAACAGCCCTGTAGTTTCACAAATCTAGAACTGTATTAGCAGATGTAAGTAAAATTTAAGTTAAGACAACCATTTGAAAATCCAGAAGCTATTTCTATTTATATAATAATGGTACTTTGCTTTTTATTGTGTTTTTTTCAGAGATATTCTTCTTAAAAAATCTCAGCATCTCACCCGTGTTATTTATAGATTATCAGTGAACTAACAATGAAAAACTTAAATTTATGACTTGCAAATATGAAAATGTAAAATCTTATGCCTAATTTTCATATACTATGATAATTGCTTGACTGAATGTATGGGGTTTTTAAACTGTTTTGTCTAAAAAATACTGAATTTTAGAATTGAAAAAGAGAAAAACAAAAGGTAAACTTACGTATATCTCAATTAAATGACTCCAGCTAAAAAGTAAAATAAACTTTTTCTGCGATAATTTATAACATCTAGAAAAGCAAATTAAACTGTTTTCTACTTGCTTATAGTATTTATAAATTCCTGTTAAACTAGATCATACAGATTTACCTTTATCCAATGAAAAAATTTAAACGTACTGTTCAAGAAAAGAATGAAAAAAGAGAAATGAACTGTGTACACTTACAATTAAATAATGTAGCAATTAGAAGAAAACTCTAGAGTATATTATCCCCAAACAGGTTCTGGGGTTTTTTTCTTTCCTCCTCTTTTCTTCTCTCTCTTTTCTTCTTTCTCTCCTTTCTTTCTTATGATAAAAGAAATGCATGCTTCTTTTTTTTTTTTTTTGAGATGGTGTTTTGCTCTTGTTGCCCAGGCTGGAGTACAGTGGCACCATCTCGGCTCACTATAACCTCCACCTCTCAGGTTCAAGTGATTCTCCTGTCTCAGCCTCCTGAGTAGCTGGGATTACGGACGCCTGCCACTGCATCTGGCTAATTTTTTGTATTTTTAGTAGAGACAGGATTTCATCATGTTGGCCAGGCTGGTCTTGAACTCCAGACCTCAGGCAGTCCACCCACCTTGGCCTCCCAAAGTGCTGGGATTACAAGCGTGAGCCACTGCGCCTGGCCAGGAAATGCATACTTTTTTTTTTTTTTTTAAATCCAAGCAATACTAAAAAAGTGACCATCCTTACTAACCTAGGACTGACTGACTTCTGAACATAGAGAAATTTTGTCTTATTTTGATAATGTCCATGTACCTCAGAGTAGATTCTAAATATCTGACCTTTGTTTAAAAAAGGAATCACTTATCATTGAGGATTTTCAGGTCTCCAATATTTGTTGACAATGTTTTATTTGTGTGGGAAGGTTAATATGCTCTTTTGGTTTTATTAAGTCTACCGATACTAGAACTGTATTAAAATTAAAGGGAATTAAGTTACTAATACATAGCCTTAGTTTGTAAATCTTAAGTAAAAATAAGCTATTTAATTATGTTTCCCAGTGAAACTTTAATTAGATATTTTTATAAAAAGCAAATTGCCTTTTATTTTACTTACTCCAGTTTACTTACTTTTATAAACTTTAGATTGTTAAAAAAAAATATGTATTTTTAAGTGACAGTTTTGTTTTTTATAATATATAGTAAAATACTATATACAGAAAACTATAACTCATTTTAATAACTAAACAAAATAATTAAATTAGAAAAGCCATAAATGTACATGATAGAAATTTTAAAGAGAACCAAAAGAAAAGAGCCTTTAACTTGCCATTTTCCCACCACTTACTCAGTGTTTCCAGACATTACCAAATGTCCTTGGAGACTGGGGGATATGGGGAGAAATCACTCCTGCTGAGAGCCATTTTTATAATTGCCTTTCTTTTCCTGTACTTTTTTGGAGGGAGAAGAGAGTGAGAAGTTTGGAAATTCAACATTAATAAAAACTTTTAATTAATACCCTGGTTTTCATTATAGTACTACTGCTTTCATCTGTTTGGTGGTCCCTAAAGATGTCCTGTTTTGCCCAGTCACATAATAAACCTCAAGTCTTCATCTAGAAAAGGAGGAACAGTTGCCTGATGCCTAAGATTGAGACAGGGATCTGATGATCTATTTCTTAAATAGTCTTTTAACCAGCCCTACAGTTTTTAACCTCATTTTTATCTGTACTTCCAGAGGTATCTAATGATACCAGTTCCCAACCTTTCTGGTAGTTAATGCATTCAGTGTAAGTCAGGTACTATCTTAACTTTCTTAGTGGTCATCCTAGCTTTCAGCTTTCTCAGGTGTGCTGAGTTAGTTACCACTGTTACTGGCTTTCTCAAATTCCCCAATAGAAGAGAGCAATATATGTTTTTGTTTGTGTAGGTTTCTCCTCTCTCCCTGCCATCCTTCCTTTCTTCCTTCTCCCCTCCCTTCCTCTCTTTATGATTTTTTTTTTTTTTTTTTTTTTTTTGGTGTGGGGGTTCAGGAGGTAGCAGAGGTAAATGAATGTGTTGAATTTTCCATCTTGAACCCAAAGTTCAAGAATAGTTCTTTAGAGTTAGATTTTAAAACTAGGAAGTTGTAAATCATATTTTAAATGTCTCTGTAAATATTTCCTTGATGAAATTAATACCATTTAATGTTATGACTCAACTATTTTTGTTTCTTAGGAACTGGCAACTTTAAAGTCTCAGTTAAACTCACAATCTGTGGAGATCACCAAACTACAGACAGAAAAGCAGGAACTGTTACAGAAAACAGAAGTGTTTGTAAGTATTTTCTGTTTTTCCTCTGGAAGGTAATAAACACAAGGTTGATGTATTATTTCTTAGCCACAATGAAAAAGAAACAAGCTCATCAGATAGCATCTTCTCTTTAGATTACTTACTAGCCTGTGTTTAGTAACATAGGCTTCGTATTCATGGTGGCAGTCCTTTTATAGTCAGTCACCAGATTAGTTTATTCAGGTACTTAAGAGTTTATTTTGCTGGTATCACATTCTATTTCTGTCCTTTCAGTCCAAGCTGGCAGTTTTTCTGCTGTCATAAAATATTCAAAAACGCTTAACTGTTTTCTCCAGAACATGCTTTCTCATACTTTTGCAATATAGGTAAACTGACAATTTTCCAAATCTTCTAATTCTGATTCTTTTTTGCTTAGCAATTCCTTCTTCAATTTATCTCTCTTCTCTCACATTTTACTTTAAGCAACAAGGAGAAACCAGGCTGCACTCCAACACTTTGCTTGGAAACCTCAGCAAATATCCAAATTCATTATTTACAAAGTTCTGCTTTCCACAAAACACTGCAATGCTATTTGGCCAAGTTATTTGCCACTTTATAGCAAGGATTGCCTTTCCTCCAATTCCCAGTAACATGTTCCTAGTTTTCATCTGAGACCTCACCAAAAGCACCTTTAACATTCATATTTCTGCCAGCATTCTTCTATGACCATGAAGCTTCTCTCCAACTCTGCTCTTTTCTTTCTGAGCTCTCACCAGAATCACTTAATCCATATCTCTACCAACAGTCTCATCAAGGTGATACAGGCTTTTTCTACCATGCACCTCAAAAATTCTTAAAGCCTCTACTCATTACACAGTTCCAAAGCTATTTCCACATTTTTAGATATTTGTTGTGTCAACACCCCACTTCCTAGTATTTTAGAAAAAAAGACAAGGAAAGACTGAAGAACTGTTATTCAGGAGTGCCTTCTCTAGCACTTGAGAGAAGATATGCATTTCACTAATAATGATATTTGGCTCAATTTATCTACCTATCTAGGATGATAGTATGGACTTACAGGAAATTTATGAAGGAAAGGCTTTGAAAAATAATCTGTTTATTAAATGCTGGGTTACAGTTACATTAGAGCTGACTTGCTGATTACTTTTCTGGGCTTAATTACCTTGAGGCACCTTAGCCCAGCCTTCCTCGTACTCTTATGAGATTTGATGCTCTTCCATGTGGGAACAGCTCGTCTGACAGTGGAGAGCACTTTGTTGCACATAAATACATGAGGAATTATATTTTCTGTTATTGAAAGTAAAATATCAAAATGGCAAGCAAATTAAATAACCACTTTGGGAGTTCATGTTGATTGTAATGTTTAAGAGACATCTTTTTTTCCATTTCTAATTTCAGGCAAAATCAGTTGAGGTGCAAGGAGAGACCGAGACTGTAATAGCCACCAAAACTACTGATGTAGAAGGAAGACTGTCAGCATTATTACAAGAGACTAAAGAGTTAAAGGTTTGTTTTTGGTGCAACTTTTATTTACTGTGTATAATATGAAATGAACTCTAGGAAATGTTATATATCTTTCAAATTCTTAGTTTTATGAAGAAAGCTAATGATGTGTAATTTTATCTAATATTTTCACTCCTATATTGATGATTTAAGATGACACAAATGAAGATTTTTTTGTTTCAGGTGTTTTTTTTGGGGGGGGGTTTGTTTGTTTGTTTGTTTGAGATGGAGTCTCGCTTTATCACCAGACTGGAGTGCAGTGGCACGATCTTGGCTCACCACAACCTCTGCCTTCCAGGTTCAAGTGATTCTCCTGCCTCAGCCTCCTCAGTAGCTGGGATTTCAGGCACCGGCCACCACACCCAGCTAATTTTTGTACTTTTAGTAGAGACGAGGATTCGCCATGTTGGCCAGGCTGGTCCGCAAACTCTTGACCTCAGGTGATCCACCCACGTCAGCCTCCCAAAGTGCTGGGATTACAGGCATGAGCTACCACGCCCAGCCTGTGTTTTCTTTTTAAGATCAATATCTAATCACAATAACAAAACAAGGAGCACAAATTTAGCTAATTCACAAGCCACGTGTAGATTTTCCATAAGCTGTGGAACACAGGAACATTAAATCCTGTCAGCATATTATTGTATGAGAGAGACATCAGAATAAATAACATGAAGAAAGGAATGAGGTCACATTAAGGAAAATAATGTATAATTGTGCTTTTTGGATTGTGGCCAAATTATTTTATTTTTAAACCATAGATTTTTATTTGAAGCTATTTTCTTTTCATTTAATTGTATGCTTGAAGTTGGGATAAAAAAATTTTTTTAACTTGAGCTTCGAGTTCTAAAATTCTGGTGCTAATCAGACTTGTGCTGTAAAATGCTTTGTATTTCTGTTTACTCCCCTGATTATCTGAAATGGTAATACTTTTTTTAAGTCTCTTAAAGGTTTTTTGAGGAATAGCTAACTAAAACTTAACCTCCACCCCTAAATTCCTTAGGTTAAACAAGTACAGTGATTTGTCATAGAAAGAAACTATTTGTTAAAAACTCTAGGAAAGTGAGTGCTAATGTTAGATTCCTGCCTTTCACCTTTCTTTTCCTAGAATGAAATTAAAGCTCTGTCTGAGGAAAGAACTGCCATTAAAGAGCAGCTGGATTCATCTAATAGTACCATTGCGATTTTACAAACTGAGAAAGACAAACTAGAGTTGGAAATTACAGATTCTAAAAAAGAACAGGATGATCTCTTGGTGCTCTTGGCCGATCAAGATCAGAAAATACTGTCATTGAAGAATAAACTCAAGGATCTTGGTCATCCAGTAAGATTAAAATGTCTCCCAAAATGATTTGTATTATGTTTTCGTGTAATGCATTTAAAAGATTTTTAATGTAGCATGGAAAAGTTGTGCCTATATTATAGGAATGGATATGTAGGTTCATGAATATGGTGCCATCTGTACTGTTGTCACTATTTTCATTGAATTTACTTAATACACAGATTAGGTTCAGTTTTCAGTACTTATAGACTATTTTCTTTTGGACCTTAAGCCTAGAAAGTGAATTGATTTGATTGGTAACAAGACTGTTGTCACCCACGTGTGTCATTATCTTTTGCCATGTTTGGTTCAGATTTGTGTGTAAAGAGGTGTAGCCATTTATCAGCAAAGTTAACTGATATGTCTCATTCATATTAGAAATGACAGCCTTCGGCATCAAATCAAAGAAATCAGATGGCTTATATTCTAATGTAGTTACTAGAATACAAAATTTGTCCGGGCGTGGTGCTCACACCTGTAATCCCAGCACTTTGGGAGGCTGAGACAGGAGAATCACTTGAACGCGGCAGGCAGACGTTGCAGTGAGCTGAGGTCGCACCATTGCACTCCAGCCTGGGTGACAAGAGCAAAATTCTGTCTCAAAAAAAAAAAAAAATTATCAATAATATATATTGTTAAATGTTGAATGTGACATGAACAGGTTTTCACAATATTAAATACATTTTTTTCCTCTAGGTTGAAGAAGAGGATGAACTTGAATCTGGAGACCAAGAGGATGAGGATGATGAAAGTGAAGATCCTGGCAAGGACCTAGATCATATCTAGCTTTAAAATCTCTAGGAACGGTAGAGATTATATCATAACTCCGAAGATGGAATCTAAACTTTGGTTTACCTCCACGGAAAATAAAGATTTAGAAACCAGGTGGAAAACATTCACTATTAAGACTATTGATATATTTTTGTAATGTTGCCACCCATGTTGAAAACCTTAAAACTAAATTTATGTAGAACATACATCTTTTATTTAAATCCATCTGAACTGTCCCAAAATATAATTTGCAAAGAGCTTCAGACACCAAAAATATACCATTTTAAGGCATGTGGTGGCAATGCTATTTGCCTTAGTTCATTGGTTGTTTACTTTGCAAAATTTGTGACTTTTAAGTACTAACACATTTGATTGAATGTGTATTGAATTGGAATTATTTCTAAATTCAGCATTTGAGTCCTTAGTTGATGATTTTCTTTTAAATAAATTAGTTTATTTAAAAGCAAGATAGCCTGGGCTGGGAGTTAGTGTATATCATCAGCCCTCCATCTAATGTGATTGCTAAGATGTGCAGGATAGGACAGCTTAGGATGAGTGCCTTGACACCTACATATGGCTGCATTCCGTACCTCAGTGAAGAAGCCGAAGGATGCTGACACACAGTGATGTGGAGGGCGTTCCGGAGAAACTTTTGCAACAGTGTATTAATGTGATTGGTTTTCTTTTTGTTTTAAGCTAAACATTTAAAACAAATTTCAAGTTAACAGTTCATACAACTCAGATTTAGTATTATTGTTTATCATAAAACATATTATGTTCCTAGTTTTAAAAAGACCCAAACTATGATTTATATAATTTATTGGCATTTTTGCTGAATAGGTGTAAGTCAGATAATAGATTTTAAAAAAGTAAATGAGGCAATGTGTCAAAATTTAATGTTTCATAATAAAAATAGATACGTTCACTTAATCCTTGGTCATGGTTCCCGTTTTTTTACATCTTAAAAGTATTTTATTCGTAATAAAAGGCCAGTGAAAATGATGAGGCAACTTCTCTTATTAGGGCTACACAAGTATAACTGAATGTTAAAAACCATCTTCTTTAAAACCAATGATTATGATTCCCTAAGATTGGAGGGGGTGGCCAGGCGCGGTGGCTCAAGCCTGTAATCCCGGCACTTTGGGAGGCCGAGACGGGCGGATCATGAGGTCAGGAGATCGAGACCATGCTGGCTAACATGGTGAAACCCCGTCTCTACTAAAAAATACAAAAACCTAGCCGGGCGAGGTGGCGGGCGCCTGTAGTCCCAGCTACTCGGGAGGCTGAGGCAGGAGAATGGCGTAAACCCGGGAGGCGGAGCTTGCAGTGAGCTGTGATCCGGCCACCGCACTCCAGCCTGGGGGACAGAGCAAGACTCCATCTCAAAAAAAAAAAAAAAAAAGATTGGAGGAGGTTAGTTTGAAGTACATAAGTAGAAGAGGTTGGAAAGGGGTTTGGATGTTTTTAAATCCAGCACTGGAGTTCTTGGCAATGAGTTCCTGTTAAAGAAGTGGGTTTACTTAAAGACAAGATAACCTGGGCTAGAAAATAACATATTTATCTGCCTTTGGGATATCTCCCAAAGTTCTGGGATTATAGGACACAAACTTTTGAAAGAGAAGGAATATCACTGTCTTGATGAAGGAGACAGCCGTATGTTACGGAGCACTTGTGAATGCTGCACTGTGCCCACGTTCCACCACTATTGCCATCAGAAAAAGAACTACATTACTATCACCAGACCAGCTCAGATAGGGGAGGTCTTCCTAAAGTTGATACCACATAATGAACCATGAGTTAATGACTACCTTTCAGGCTAATGTACGGTTAAAGAAAAATGGATCAGGAGTGAGAATTTGTAAATACAGAATACCAAAGATCTTCATTAAGAAACATCAGCAGAATCAGTGCTGCTGTGCTGAACCCAGTCACTCAGGATGGCTTGGAGTAGGGAAGACAGGAGGCCTCATAGCTGCACAGTTCAGCCCAGAGCCAAAAGGGACATCTTCCTAACTCCAGCTGTAATTTTTTGCCTGGATTGCTTCTAGAGCCTCCTAAACTGATCTCTCTGTCTCCATTCAGGTTATTGCCTCTCGTACCCCATGCTCCCACCATTCTCCATCTTCACCACAGTGAGCTATGGCAGGTGCCAACTGTTTGGAGTCCTTAGTACAGTAGATAAGATTCTTACCCCTAAGATGTTGGTATTGGGAAATGGAGCCCTTGGAAGATGATAGGGTCTTGGGGACAGAGGTCTCAATAATGGGATTAGTGCCCTTATGAAAGAGGCCCTGAAGAGACACCTTGCACTTCCACCATGTGAAAGTAGAGTGAGAAGATGGCTGTCTATGAGGAAGTGGGCCTTCACCAGACAGCTAATCTGCCAGTGCCTTGATCTTGGACTTCCCAACCTTCAGAATTGGGATACGTAAATTTCTCGTTTATAAGCCACTTGATCTATGGTATTTTGTTACAGCATTCCAAACAGACATGACAGATGACATAAATTCTGCTTTCTCCTTTGTCACTTTGCTTTTGCACATCTTTCCTCTGGGTCAGCCCTCTCATTAAAGGCGGCGTCCGTGTAGCAAGGGCTACAGTAGTGGAGCAATAATCATAAAGCATGAAACCTTGTCCTTATTATTTGAAACTTATTCAAGTGTAGTTTATACCTCTAGCACCCCTAAAAGAAAAGACTAATTACCCAAAGTTACTAAAAGAGGTAAAGCGACAGCCCACATTTTAATGGGTTGAGTTACTGGTCTGAAATTATGCTAACAGAAAAATCAAACCCCTTAATGTTTCATAGTTTCCTTAGAACCAGTTAAGGGTGTCGTGATGCTCATCAGAACTAGTGATATTCACTGGTACAGCAAAATGTATTAAATCATTAACTATAGGCATTGGGAATATAACGGTGAAAAAAAGTCCCTTTCCTCATGTAACTTACATTCTGAGTGTAAACACACAAAAATAAATCTAATAAAAATTCTACACCTTTACTTTGTTTCCCTTTATTTTTTTTTATTTATTTATTTACTTTTTATTTTTATTTATTTATTTATGTATTTTTTTTTTTTTTTTTTGAGACAGAGTCTTGCTCTGTTACCCAGGCTGGAGTGCAGTAAGGCGTTCTCAGCTCACTGCAACCTCCGCCTCCTAGGTTCAAGTGATTTTCCTGCCTCAGCCTCCCTGAGTAGCTGGGACTACAGGTGCCCGCCACCCTGTCCGGCTAATTTTTGTATTTTTAGTAGAGACAGGGTTTCTCCATGTTGGCCAGTCTGGTCGCAAACTCCTGACCTCAGGTGATCCACCTGCCTCGGCCTCCCAAAATGCTGGGATTACAGGCGTGAGCCACCACACCCAGCCCTCCCCCTACTTTTTAACTTACTGTTTATATCTTACTGTACTGTCTATGTCTTGGAAAGTTGTAGTTATTATTTTTGATGGGTTCATCATTTAGTCTTCCTACTTAGAATAAGAGTGGTTTATACACCACAATTACAGTGTTATAATATTCTGTGTTTTCCTGTTAACCTTCAGGTGGTTACTTACTGCTTATGAACATCCTTTTCTTTCTGACTGAAGTACTCTCTTTAGCATTTATTGTAGGACAGGTCTGGTGTTGATTAAATCCCTCAGCTTTTGTTTGTCTTGGAAAGTATTTTCCCTTCATGTCTGAGGGATATTTTCACTGGATTTACTATTCTATAGCAAAAGTTTTTTTTTTCCTTCAGCGCTTCAGAAGGTGGTATGTCATGTCACTCTTGGTCACAGGCCACAATCAAGGTATCAGCCAGGTTGTGTACTCATCTGTAGATCCAACTGGGAGAGAATCTGCTCCACAAACTCACTGAGGTTGTTAGCAAAATTCATTTTCTTATAGCTGTACAACTGAGGGCTTCGGTTTTTTGCTGGCTGTTGACTGAAGTGGGCCTTCAGCTACTAATGGCCCTGAACCCCTAGTTCTTTGCCTAATGCTCAACATGCTCACTTGCTTCATGAAGCTAGCAAGACTGAGTCTCATACAATGTAATGTGATCACAGGGTGACATCCATCACCCTACCAATAGATGTAACACAATCATGGGAGAGATTGCCCATCACTTTTGCCATATTCTATTGGTTAGAAGCCAGTCAGGTCCTACCCACAGTCAGGATAGGGCATCACACAAAGGCATGAATACCAGAAGTAGAGATCATAAGTTGCCACATAATTTTATTTTCTTGAACCCTAATTATTAGTCTCAAGATGTTTTCAAAATAACGTAGGCGTAGGGGGAACTGGGGAGGTACAGTTGATATGTTTAACACAAATGTTTGTGTGAAACCCCGCCCACCTTATTTAGTTTCAGACTGAGATCCTTGCAAATGGACAACTAAATAGGTCAAAGTACCTATCATTTAGTCAATAAGAAATGTAACAGTGGCCAGGCGTGGTGGCTCAGACCTGTAATCCCAGCACTTTGGGAGGCCAAGGCGGGCGGATCACTTGAGGCCAGCCTGGCCAACATGGTGAAACCCCATCTCTACTAAAAAGACAAAAATTAGCCAGGTGTGGTGGCGTGCACCTGTAGTCCCAGCCACTGGGGAGGCTGAGGCACAAGAATTGCTTGAACCTGGGAGGTGGAGGTTGCAGTGAGCCAAGATCACGCCACTGCATCCAGCCTGAGCAACAGAGCAAGACTGTCTTAAAAAAAAAAAGAGAGAGAAATGTAACAGCATAGAGAGATGTAATATTGTAAAGCTGTCAACCACAATTTAGATATTAGTCTCTTAGAAATTTGTATGTTCAGGTCAGTTCTCTGACCTTCGTTTCCACTTTGTTGTCTCTAGTATCTTAAAGACATCTCACGTATGTTAAAAATCAAATTCGTGTTCCTCTCCTCCCCATATCTGGTCCTCTCTTATGCTTATCTCAGTAATTTGCCACCATCTTTTATCCAATTGCACAAACAAGACAGCTCAGACTCATCTTTAATAACTACCTCAGTTTTGGTCTGAATGCCTAAAAAGTTCTCATATTTGTCCATCTTCTTCCGTCCTCCTGGTATTCTCTCTCCTGGCTCCTAAGCACTTACTCTAACTGAAAGGGCCGCTTGGCAAGAAACTGGGGCAGCCTCCCACCAACAGTCAGCAAGGAACTGAAGCCCTCAGTCCAGCCACTCAGAAAGAGCTTCAACCTGCCCAACAACCACTAACTGAGCTTGGAAGTGGTTCCTGCCCCAGCTGAACATGAGCTGACTGGAGCCCTGGCTGACACCTCGATTATAGCTTTATGAGAGACCCTGAAGCAGAGGTCCCAGCAAAGCCATGCCAGATTTCTGACCCACAGACATTGGGAGATGGTGTGTGTTGTTTTAAGCCACTTATTTGGAGATAATTTATTTTGCATTAATGAATAACATACATATGAGGTAGTAGTACATAGTACCTAGTTATCTTTTTTAAATTGTTTTTATTTTTGTTTTTTTAGAGACAGGAGTCTCACTATGTTGCCCAGGCTGGTCTCAAACTCCTGGGCTCAAGCAATTCACCCACCTCAGCCTCCCAAAGTGTTGGAAGGCCATGAGCCACTGCACCCTGCCCCCTTTCTTTTTAATGTCTCTTTCACAATTTTGGTAGTTTTTACCACTACAAATTTCTACCTTATGTGTTGGGATGAAATCTGCTTTCCTGTGGCCCTATTTGTTGATTGTAGTTTGCTTTGTTATGATCCTGCAGTCTTAAACAGCAAGCAGGTACCTTCTGTGCCTGCTCTCTAGGCAATCTTCCCTGCTTTTTCAAGTGTTCCTTGGTGGTTCCTTGAATAAACTCTGTCTGTGTATATTGTACCCAGATTGAGCAGAAAAGACAATCACCTCCATGTTCTGAATACTTGCCTTGTCTGAAAGCCACTTACTCCATGCGAAGCAAGGCTGGTAAGGTGCTCAGTAAATGTTGGCTATTAAAATCATGTTTTCAGGCCGGGCGCAGTGGCTCATGCCGGTAATCCCAGCATTTTGGGAGGCCAAGGCAGGTGGATCACCTGAGGTCAGGAGTTTGAGACCAGCCTGTCCAACATGGAAACCCCGTCTCTACTAAAAATATAAAAATTAGCCAGGTGTGGTGGCATGCACCTGTAATCCCAGCTACTCAGGAGGCTGAGACAGGAGAATCACTTGAACCCAGGAGGTGGAGGTTGCTGTGAGCCCCAATGGTGCCATTGCACTCCAGCCTGGGCGACAAGAGCAAAACTCCATCTCAAAAAAAAAAAAAATTCATGTTTTCAACATAGTCCAAGATTTCAGTAGCTTTTTAGGAGACACTGTAGCGTTGCAGACTTGTTGCCTGCTTATTTCCCACAGGTGCTGTTGTTAAGCAGTTTTGTATTTGAGTAGCTGTTCTTTTTGACTCCCAAGGACGCTCCGGTTTAAATTTCAACTTACAAAGTTCCCTACATTGCTGCAGCCTTTCAGGCTCTTTTTTATATTCTGACTTTTATGACTTTTATCATAAACACTTCATATTCTCCATCTCTAAAGAAAAAAACTGGTGGAGTAATTGTTTTACCCTGTGGACTTCACCATGTTATTGCCACAGTTCAATATGCTCATGCAGTGGAAAACTCATAAAATTTCAGGGTTTTTTTTTTATTTAAGATCAACGATAACACATTATATAATTGAGACTGCTTATGGATTAGAAGTGCTATTAGATATCTAATAAAGATACAGAATAAACATATAATAAAGATCATAGGATTCTGAACCTCATTTAATATATCTAAATACTTTTAAAATTTTCTAATCTTATATAATTGGTATTTTTCTTGTTAATAAATACAAAGCATCTAGTGTTGCAAAAGTACAGTATTAATTTGTCTTAAATCATAATCTCTCAAAACTTTCATATTAAGACAAGTAAATGAATAGATTATGACAAAAATTATGTAGATATTAAATTCAAAGCAGTATCTTCCTTGTTCAAGTTTCGATATGAGCATATCCTTATTCTCTTTGGTCATTTTTGAAGGGTGTTAACAATATGCTGTCATTTCAGTGACAAATTTCTCATATCAAAGCACTCTTTCTCCCAGTTTAATAATCTTGAGTCATAGTAACAATCAGTATTAAAAGGAAAAAATTTTTGAGTTTATAAGATTATAATATTTAAGGTAACTTGGCTACAAGTAACAGAAAACCTAATTGAGAATAAGTGAGACTAGAAGAATTGGAAATGAGCATAGAAAACTCCCGTGAGGCCGGGCGCGGTGGCTCAAGCCTGTAATCCCAGCACTTTGGGAGGCCGAGACGGGCGGATCACGAGGTCAGAAGATCGAGACCATCCTGGCTAACGCGGTCAAACCCCGTCTCTACTAAAAACTACAAAAAACTAGCCGGGCGAGGTGGCGGCGCCTGTAGTCCCAGCTACCCGGGAGGCTGAGGCAGGAGAATGGCGTGAACCCAGGAGGCAGAGCTTGCAGTGAGCTGAGATCCGGCCACAGCACTCCAGCCCGGGTGACAGAGCGAGACTCCGTCTCAAAAAAAAATAAAATAAAATAAAAATAAAGAAAACTCCCGTGAGATATCTTGCTGTCACAGAGAGATGAGAAATGAGCCAAAAATTGGAGTAGAATGTGGGGTCAAGAGGGAGACATATTTTAAAATAGGAAATACTAAAGGAAATACACTGATGGACATGGTTGGCTAGAAAAGAGGAGGTGTTTACAGTGCTAGAGTCGTCCTTGGGGATAAGGTCTACAGCACAGTGGCAAGGGAAACCTTGGAATGGTGTATAAACAATATATCCATAGTAACAGGACAGAAGGTGGAGAATATAGATTAAAAAGGAAATTGATGGGTCTGTGGTGGTGGAAATGTGTCGAAATTTTATCTCATTGCTTCCATTTTCTAATTTAAACAGGAAGCAAGATACCCATTGAAAGTAAGAACTGGGGAAGAAGTTTGACGAAAGTGGAGAAATTATAAAGATAGATGTCTTAGAGTGGAGTGTGGGAAACTGAATGGGCCAGGAAAATGTAGTTCCAAGCATCAACTTCAGACACAAAAACGCCCAGAGGAGTGAGACTTGATAGTCTCTGTCTCTTTTTTGAGGGCCTGGAAATCTTTTCTTGAAGCTTCCAGCCAACTGCCTATCAGTAAGGGTTAACATCTCTGAAAATGTTTAGGTCTACCTGGGAAGGTGACCTTGGGTCTGCCTTCTCACGGCACTGTTCCCTTGGCAACTACCAAGTTAAGCTAGTTGAGGAATGCTTTGTGCTCGGAGCTGACTACCTGCCTTGTTTGCTGTGAAATCCCCTATCTGTGGATCTGCACATGAACTGGGAGAGCTATGAACTGGCACCCAGACAGACAACTGATGAGAGGCCTACCAAGTGAAGCCAGGCACTTCAATCTTCCTCAGGAGCTATATACACCCCAGGAAGGTGATGGAGGCCAAGAAAATGTATACATAGTAGCCTCTGAACCTCCAGATAACATGAAGATACTATGCACTCCCTATTCCTGTATTGTATCACTCTGTAAAGTTAAAAAATGAAGTATTAGAATGAAGTCTGTTATATGAGTTTTACTGGTAACCAAAACCTGTGACTGGTGCTGGCAGGGACAGAATTGTACTTGAAGCACGACTGGCATTCAAATCCTCAATTTTTGTCTTCCTGTTTTATGGTCATAATTGGCCCACAGACCCATTTACTGGCAAACCTATTACTGTCAAAGGAAATGAGACCACCATGATTGCCTTGATTAATTGCAGTTAGTTGCTCACACTCCCGGCCTTGGTAGGTGAGTGGGCAGCACCTCTTAAAGCACACTTATTTGTCGGGCTGAGTGATAGATACATAAACAAAACAAGGGTTATGTTAGGAAGAAGGAAACCCAAACCCTTGCTCCTACACTTTTAAATTTCTGAGCAAATTACAAAACTTCTAAGAATCTTAGTTTCTTCCTGGAGCTAATTATACCTACCTAATAGGGTTACTGTGACTATTAAAATTATTAATCTTTTTTTTTTTTTTGAGACGGAAGCTCTGTTGCCCAGGTTGAAGTGCAGTGGCACAATCTCGGATCACTGCAACCTCTGCCTCCCGGGTTCAAGCGATTCTTCTGCCTCAGCCTCCTGAGTAGCTGGGATTACAGGTATCTGCCATCATGCCTGGCTAATTTTTGTATTTTTAGTAGAGAGTGGGTTTCTTTTTTTTTTTTTTTTTTTTTTTTTTTGAGATGGAGTCTTGCTCTGTTGCCCAGGCTGGAGTGCAGTGGCATGATCTAGGCTCACTGCAAGCTCCGCCTCCTGGGTTCACGTCATTCTCCTGCCTCAGCCTCCCAAGTAGCTGGGACTACAGGCGCCCGCCGCCACGCCCGGCTAATTTTTTTGCATTTTTAGTAGAGACAGGGTTTCACCATGTTAGCCAGGATGGTCTCGATCTCCTGACCTTGTGATCTGCCTGCCTCAGCCTCCCAAAGTGCTGGGATTACAGGCGTGAGCCACTGCGTCCAGCCTGAGAGTAGGTTTCACCATGTTGACCAGGCTGGTCTCGAACTCCTGACCTCAAGTGATCCACCTGCCTCGGCCTCCCAAAGGGCTGGGATTACAGACATGAGCCACCGCACCCGGCCTTAAATTTTTAATATACACATAAAAGTCTGCTTAGGCTGAGTTAGGCTGTAGAAACAAACAAGTCTCAAATTTCAGTGGCTTACCCAAAGGTACTTCTTGTACACGTCCATATCCTTGGCATACCAGCTGTGGCTCTGCTCCAGATCTTCATTTCAAGACCAACACTGAAGAAGCAGCTTCTGGCCGGGCATGGTACCTCATTCCTGTAATCCCAGCACTTTGGGAAGGTGAGGCCGGTGGATTGCTTGAGCCCAGGAATTGGAGACCAGCCTGGCTAACATGGCAAAACCCCCATCTCTACAAAAAAAAAAAAAAAAATACAAAACTTAGCCAGGAGTGGTGGCACTTGCCGATGGTCCCAGCTACTTAGGAGGCTAAGGTGGGAGGATCGCTTGGGCCCAGGAGGCAGAGATTGCAATGAGCAGAGATCATGCCGTTACATTCCAGTCTGGGCAACAGAGTGAAACCCTGTCTCAAAAAAAAAAAAAAAGGCAGCAACTTCTCTCTGGGAAAGGCAGGTCTTGTGACAGAGGCAAATGAGAGATGGCAGAATCTCACAGCGGCATTTATAGCTTCTGCTTAGAAATGGCATGATTTCCATTCACATGTCATTGACCAAAGCAAGTCATGTCCTAACTAATATCAATGCAAAGCATAATCCCATAAGGACACATCTGATATGGAGGGGCAGTGAAAATGTCAACAATAATATAATCTATGAGAGGATATAGAAGCATAACCAATAAATGTTAGTGTCCTTCCCTTTCCTCTTTTCCCTTACTGGTTCCCCCTGAGAAACACAAGTGTACAGCATGGAGAGGCTGTGTGATGTCATAATTAAGAGTGTAGGTTCTGAGAACAGACTACCTGAGTTCAAATCCTACCTCTGCCATTTTCCAGCTGTGTGGCTCTGGACAAGTTATTTAACCTCTCTATGCCTCAGCTTCTTCGTGTAAAATGGCAGTTATAATAATACCAGTGCCACAGAGCTGAGGATGAAATGAGTCCATGTAAGTGAAGTACATAGTACATGGTAAGCCTTACATCAAAGTGTTAACTTTGTTATTGCTCTTGTCATTATTGAAGGAAACCTGGTGGGAAGTCAAAAGAACTAATGTAAAATCTCAGCATTATAATTCTTTTTTTTTTTAGACGGAGTCTCGCTCTGTCACTCAGGTTGGAGTGCAATGGTGCAATCTTGGCTCACTGCAACCCCCGCCTGCTGGGTTCAAGTGATTCTCCTGCCTCAGCCTCCTGAGTAGCTGGGATTACAGGCACGTGCCACCACGCCTGGCTAATTTTTTTTGTATTTTTAGTAGAGATGGGATTTTACCATGTTGGTCAGGCTGGTCTCCTGACCTCATGATACGCCCACCTTGGCCTCCCAAAGTGCTGGGATTACAGGCGTGAGCCAGCACACCCGGTCGCATTATAATTCTAATAGTGATTTTAAGCAAGTTACATAATTTCTGCAAACCACTTATTGCTTCATCTGTAAAACTAGAATAACACTCGTTTCTGGAGAGGCCACTCAGGACAATGGTTGAAAGCATGGACTGTGGAACTGGACTACCTTGGATCAAATTCCAACTCCACCACTTTCAAACCGTATGACTTTGGGCAAATTACTTAACTTCGATTTTATTATCCATAATACAGGGACAATAATCATACCTTACCTTCATAGGAATAGTATGAGAATTAAATGGTTAAATGGATTAACAGTTGACATATAACATTGTTAGAACAGTGCCTAGTGCTTAACAAAGGTTCATTAACTCTTTGGCACATAGAGAAAGTGCTTCCTAAGTGTTAACTATTCTCACAGGCTATGAGAGGATTGGCTGTATGAACAGGCATGAAAATGCTTTATGAAAAGCAGTGGTCAAATGTGGAGGAGACTCAGGAATCTGCAGTATAGAAGTCTATGGCTATGTAATTAGGCTTAACCGGGCTTAGCATGTCCAGCCAGTGGCAAGTACTTTCTTCTGGAAGCCTGTCCAGTTCAGAGGGACCTCCTTAACTGCTTCCTTTAGCGGGGATGGGCTCTGGCTGCTGTGCTTGTACCTTATAACTTGTAGAAGCAAAAGCTGATACTTCATCCTGTTTCCAGCATGATTAAGCACTTTACAAATTCAGTACAAACAAAGCTTTGCACCCTGAGATAAACCAAAACCACCCTGACTAGTTCCGATCTCCGAAATAAGAAAATCTTGACTTATTTCTTGTAAACCTAAACTCCCTAACCAAAATAATTTTACCCCGATTTTTGCTAAGGAATGTCTGAAGACACATCATAACCTTTGTGAAAATGCCAATCGTGGGAATGGGGCTGTTTCACCACCACAAGCTGGCCAATGTAACTATTATAATCTTTGGAATTTTGAGGGTTTTTTTTCCTTTAAATGTTTGTTTGGGGCTGGTCTTGGTGACTCATGCCTGTAATCCCAGCACTTTGGGAGACCAAGGCAGGCTGATCACTTGAGGTCAGGAGTTCAAGACCAGCCTGGCCAACATGGCAAAACCCTGTCTCTACTAACAGTACAAAAATTAGCCGAGTGTGGTAGGGCATGCCTATAGTCTCGGCTGCTTAGGAGGCTGAGGCAAGAGGATTGCTTGAGCCCAGGATTTTGAGGTCACAGTGAGCCATGGTCATGTCACTGCACTCCAGCCTGGAAAACAGTGTGAGACCTTGTCTAAAATATATATATATATATTATATATATATATAATGCCCTTTAAAAGCAGGCAATTAACATGGGCATTTTGTGCAATTTATAGTAATAGACTAAAATTTTTCTCGTATTATCCACCAAGTTCCTGTTCTTAAGAGAGAGATATATATACACACACATACACACACATACATATATATATAGAAAATGTTTTTGTTTTCTAATTTGAAAAGTCTGTTTTTCCAAAGTCTAACTCCCTCTTTCTTTGTAAGTAAACTGTATCTTTCCTTTTCTAAGTATTTCTATCTTGGCTATAGTTGACTAGACTAGGGGAATTCATACCTGTATTCTTTTTCAGTTCGGTCTGGCTGCTTTAACCAGGAAGATGTGAGCTGAGAGGCTGTGGAGTAGCTGTCTTCACCAGATGGGCACAGAGAGAGGTAGAGAATGTGTGTCTGCAGAGTAAGATGAAGCAGAGACAAAGTGGGATGGGAGAGAGACAGGGGCTGGAGGACAACCCTACCACCAATACCCCAAACAGCTGTCATCCTATCCCACTTTTTTATTCACTTGGTAACACTAATTACTCTCTAAAAATATTTGATTATTTATTTATTTGTGTCTCTACACCCACAGGAATGAATGTAAGTGCTATGAGGGCAGGAAGATTGTCTTTCTTACCACTGAATTCCCAGGACCTCAATCAATTCTTGGTATATAGTGGGCACTCCATAAACATTGGCCGAATAAATGAATTCTATTTACGTGTTCACAATTGTAGGGGAGGAAAAAATTATGTTCCTTCTATCCATCTTAAGATGGCTGAGGCCCCAGTAAATTAGACTGAATAAAAATAGACTAATAAGAGAAAAGTATGCAATTGAGTTAATACAAAATTGACATGTTGTGGGAGCCTTCACAAGGAAATGGAGACCCAAAGAAATGGTGAAACTCGAGCTTGATGAAGAGTGAAAAATCGTGGGAAAATGTGATAGGACAAAAAAGGGTATGAGCTAAGAGTGGTAAACTGGGGCAAGGCACATTTGTTCGGGTTCCTCTCAGCAGTCTTCCATCTTTGAAGATAAGGATGCTCCTTTTCTGCAGATATCGGGAGGACACCTATCACACGAGGGTCTTGTAAGCTGTTTCAAAGGAAGCTCAGAGAGTCCTTCCAGCACCTGCCATTTCTCAAATCCCTCAGCTTAAAATATTCAGTATGCCAGGGTGCCATATTTTGGGATAGTATATTCTCAACCCTCCACAATCAAATTAAAATTTTGAGAGCTTCTGTCCTATTGTTTCAAAGATCTTGTTACCTGCTTTGAGTTATTGCGAATTTAACAGAATTAGGGATATGAAGTCTGAGACTTTAAAAATGATAAGACTTTACTACATGGAATGACTTTTAGTGGAGCATCCCTTCAAGACAGCTAATAATGTGTGAAACCTCACCAACCATCATGTAGAATGATCTAGGATGATATCTCCCAACCACTCCCATGAATTAGAATGATGAGCCCTCAAAAAAAGGAGAGGGTGCTTTCATGGTTTGTTCCTATCTTTGTTATGAAATCCAAAGGCACATGATTGCTTGGTTTTATGTGTGACTTTTATGGAACATTATTTATCCAGAAGAAGTTTCCTTCAAATTGCCTTTACCTTCCAAAATATTCAAAGGAATGCCCTTTAAAAGCAGGCAATTAACATGGGCATTTTGTGCAATTTATAGTAATAGACTAAAATTTTTCTCATGTTATCCACCAAGTTCCTGTTCTTGATAAATCTGTTCTGATCACAACAAGTATTTTTCCTTTTTTTTTTTTTTGTTGTTGTTGTTGTTGTTTTTGAAACGGAGTTTCACTCTTGTTGCCCAGGTTGGTGTGCAATGGCATGATCTCGGTTCACCACAACCTCCGCCTCCCGGGTTCAAACGATTCTCCTGCCTCAGCCTCCCGAGTAGCTGGGATTACAGGCATGAGCCACCATGCCCAGCTAATTTTGTAGATATGGGGTTTCTTCATGTTGGCCAGGCTGGTCTCGAACTTCTGACCTCAGGTGCTCTGTCTGCCTCGGCCTCCCAAAGTGCTGAGATTATAGGCGTGAGCCACCGCGCCCAGCCAAATATTTTTTTCTAGTTAGGTATTTAATCTTTGTTAATATGGAGATAAGCAGTTTCCCATCTTAATTAAGGAGTAGTGTGGATCTGTATGGCTCATTTTTGTTTGATCTCTTCTAAATGAGAAATTTTTCTATGGGCTAAATTACAATTTAGTGAATTTAAGTACTCATCAAAATTTAAAAATAAATGTATTTAGTGTGCCCATTTGTTTCCAGAGTTTCCTTGTTTTTGAGTTCTTTTTTCCCGTGTGTGTGTGTGTGTGTGTGTGTGTGTGTGTGTGTGTGTGAAAGATACAATAGACCATTTGTGACGATACCATTGCTTTTAGAGAACTCATTTTCAAACGATGCAGCAGTATCTTTGACAATGTTTTATAAGCCCTTCTGATCTATATTTAGCTTTGTAGAAAATGTGTTCATAATGAGGAAGGCTCAAGGTGCAGAATATGGGGGTCAGTGGTAGCTGGGTCCTGTCTTCACTACAAAACCAAGGATCCTTGGTTTAAGTGTTCCACTGTATTTACATTTATCTGGGCAGAGAAATATTTGCCATGGCCAGGCATGGTGGCTCACGCCCATAATCCAAGCATTTCAGGAGGCCGAAGTGGGAGGATCACTTGAGCCTAGGAGTTTCAGTCCAGCCTGGGCAACATAGGAAGATCCTGTCTCTTACAGAAAAAAAAAAAAAAAAAAAAAAAAGAAAAGAAATTAGCTAGCTAGGTGTAGTGACTCACCTGTAGTCCTCGCTACTTGGGAGGCTGAGGTAGGAGGATCACTTGAGCTCAAGAGTTTGAGGCTGTAGTGAGCTATGATTGAGCCACTATACTCCAGCCTGGACAACACAGACCCAGGCCCAAATTCTTTTTATTTTAAAAATGGAAACATTTTCATTATTTCCTGTTTTATGTAAATTACTTTGAGTTGTGTTCTCCATACTTTTTCTTTATTCTGTTGGGACTCAGAAAACACTACTCCAAAATGAAGTCCTCAGCAGCAGCTTCAGAAGTAAAAATTTTTCTCTGACCTTCTGCCCTCCTGTCTCTCGGTCCCATTATCCCCCAAAGCTAGTGCTAGAAACTAGAATCCCTCTTTCCCAAGACAAGTCACAGAAACCAGAACACCTTTTCACTCTTAACTTTTCCTTTGCCTGTCTGTGTAAAACCTAGCCGTAAAGAAATTGTCTGGCCAGTTGCAGTGGCTTGCACCTATAATTCCAGCACTTTGGGAGGCTGAGGTGGGCGGATCACCTGAGGTCAGGAGTTCAAGACCAGCCTGGCCAATATGGCAAAACCCCGTCTCTACTAAAAATGCAAAACATTAGCCGGGCGTGGTGGCACATGCCTGTAATCCCAGCTACTTGGGAGGCTGAGGCAAGAGAATCGCTTGAACCAGGGAGGCGGAGGTTGCAGTGAGCCAAGATTGCGCCACTGCACTCCAGCCTGGGCAACAAGAACGAAACTCCATCTCAAAAAAAAAAAAAAAAAAGAAAAGAAAAGAACAAAAAACAGAAATTATCTGACCTACTTCGTTTGACTATAGGTCACAAGACCCCTATTCAAGGAAGGAATGTAGGAATGCTGCTCAGAGAAGCCAGGAAGAATCTAGACAGGCAGCCCTTGCTGGGTTTCCACTCAGTCTAGTAGCATTGGATCATGCCCTTTTGTACAGTCATATTTCTACATGTCGTTCCATACTTTTGTTGAATGTAAGCGTAAAAATGGACACTGTCCCCTGTATCTTTGGGTCTTGGTCCTGAAGGCTCCTGTGCACATGTTAATAATACATTTTCTCCTTTTTTCCTATTAATATACCTTTTCTCCTATTAATCTGGCTCTTGTCCATGATTTTTCAGAGAACCTTCAGAAAGTAAAGAGGAAATTTTCCCTTGGCTCTGACAATTCTTTCTAACTTTCAGTAGTTTTGTATAATGCCTACACTTCTGTGATAATTTTGTAGTTTTTTTTCTGGTTTTTGTTAAGAAAGGCAGTTACTTCTATTCAAATTGATTTGAAAGCATTCTAAGAAGTGATTTGTGGAACCTTGGATGAAAATGGACCCATTGTGAGTCACTGTTTTTGAATGTTTTAGTACAGCCTGTTACATAATAATTGAGTCATCATTCCACCAATCTGATTTTTTATCATTCTTTGTGTTTTAAAAAACGGGGCGTTGGTCTTCATTTTCTATCTTTCCTACTTTATATAATTGAAATTGTTCAGACTGATTAAATTAATATTACCAAGTGAGAGAATTGTATGTCTACACGAGTAAAAAGTCTTAGTCATTGTCAAAATAATGTTAGAATAGACAATGACCTGGGAAAATTGTTGTATCACAGATACCTGCACACTGAACTCTATTCCTGTTATTAAGGAAGTACAGATGGAGAAGGTTATCAATTTGGCATTTATTACTGCATTAAAGTCTCACCAAGTACCTACTGACTATGTCTAAATTATGGTAATTTTTTAAAAGCCCTGAAATATAAATGTCTCCACTTGGGCACGAGCACATCCAATTGCCTTTAATGGAGATAAAATAACCATTAGGATCTTTTCCAAGCCCTTGAGTATTAGATGAAAATTTTTATAATTAGAGTGTGCAGCAATGGCTTTTAGTTTTGAAGTCTTTGCAGCCATATATTTGACTTTATTTATTTATTGGTTTTCAGACAAGGTCTCACTCTGATAAGAACAGATACTACACTTGGTCTTAGCCAAAAGGCCAAGAAGCGATAGGGTCTCACTCTGTCACTGGGAGTACAGTGGCACAATCACAGCTCACTGCAGCCTCAACCTCTGGGCTCAGGTGATCCTCCCACCTCAGCCTCCCAAGTAGCTGGGACTACAGGCACACCACACCAAGCGCAGCCAATGTTTCTATTTTTTGTAGAGATGGGGTTTTTTCATGTTGCCCAGTCTGGTCTCAAACCCATGAGCTCAAGCAATTCTTCTGCCTTGGCCTCCCAAAGTGCTGGGATTACAAGCATGAACCACTGCACCAGGCATATTTATATTTATTATATATTTAAAAACTTTGTTTTTGTAGAGATGGGGTCTCACTCACTATGTTGCCCAAGCTGGTCCTGAACTCCTGGGCTCAACAACCCTCCTGCTTCAGCCTCCCAAAGTCATTTGACTTTCAACAGCCAATTACTTTCTTCAGTGGCAGATTAGATCATTTCGGTGTGTTTCTTTTAACACTGTGAAATTTTTGCTTGTTTTTTAGCAGAATTCATTTATTCTAGGTCTTTTTGATGACTTGCCTTGGCCAGGATTGGCTAGCAGATTTTACCTGTATGACAACTGGGTGCACTGGTGCAATTTGGTTGAGATTATGAGACCACATTTTGCTCAGTGGGGCAAGATGTCCTGCTCCCTTAACGATGTCTGCCATGGAAAAGAGAATGGATATTGGTGATGGGCTGTGTACATCTGCCATCGAGTAAGCACAGTGAAGCCTTTAGGTAACCTTTGAAAACCACTGAGTTACCTTTAATGCTGTCTCATTTTTCGGATGAATTTAAGTGAATGATGATGCAGAAGCATCTCATGGAAAAAAAAAACATAAATAAAAAGCATTGCTCTAAACATAACATTATCAAAATCAGTGGTTAAAGCAATATATAGTGCTCTTGTTTTTGATACCAGTCTTGTGAATAAAGGTATTCAGGAAGCACAGCTGTCTTTTGTTCCTGAAGCCATAACAGGATTCAGCAGGAAAGAGCACCAAGATCAATTGGCAGTGTTTATCCTGATCAAGCATGGGCACTGATGGCAGGTAGGCCGCCTATTTTGACATACATTCTAGATATGTGGTAGACCTGTACTATGACATATCTGTGTCTATGTTTATATCTATATATAATGTCTATAACTATCTACTTGTTTGGAAAGAGCAAGAATTGGTTCTTTTGGGGGTTCACTCCTATATCCCCATACAATCAAACAATAAATATGTGTTGAATAAATCACTTGTGCAAATTATAAAATTCACATACGACTCTGTATTTTGTCATATCTCCCATAGAATAGGTGCAAACCAGAGAAAAATATTGTTGAGCCCAGGAGCCCAAGCTATATGATCAACTGGAAAGACTCAGTAGGTAATTTGTTCCTAGAAAGCAGCCTATGGCAACACATGATTGAAATTTCCACCTAGATAAAATGACAAATTACTGCATGTCAGAGATTTCTAGTTTGCTTGTAAATAATGAGAGCTGATGATAAATCCCAGATTTTTACCCTGAGGTACCCTGTCAGCAAAAGAGTAAATGCCATTCATTCTTCTGGAGGCCTTGCAAAAAAAAGTCATTGCCTAACTAAAAACTACGCTGGAGTCTCACATTTTGTCTTAAAATTTCATGTGAATTTTGGATTTTATGCCACAATTTATATTTATTATAATATTAACATTAAATTAGCAGTTACATTTCTTAAATTTTTCTAAAAAATTTTGAAAAAACTGATAGTCTCAGAAAACGTATCATGTTTAGCTTGTGGCTTGGCATACCATCAAGTCCAAGAAGCACGTGACTGATGAGAAAGGTGAGTATAATCCATGGAACTTGGTCAGTGCAGTAGGTTGAATTGTGTCCCCCCAAAAGATATGCACAAGCTCAGCTGGGCACGGTGGCTCACACCTGTAATCCCAGCACTGTGGGAGGCCGAGGCAGGTGGATCACCTGAGGTCAGGAGTTTGAGACTAGGCTGGCCAACATGATGAAATTCCTTCTCTACTAAAAGTACAAAAATTAACCAGGCATGATGGCAGGTGCCTGTAATCCCAGCTACTCGGGAGGCTGAGGCAAGAGAATCGCTTGAACCTGGGAGGCAGAGGTTGCAGTGAGACGAGATTGTGCCACTGCACTCCAGCCTGGGTGACAGAGCAAGACTCTGTCTCAAACAACAACAACAAAAAAAGATATGCACAAGCTCTAGCTACCTCACTCCCCTTTCTGTGAATATGACCTTATTTGGATATAGAGGTCTTTGCAGATACAATTGAGGATCTCAAAATGAGATAATGCTGGATTTAACCCAATGAGTGCGATCTGAGACCCAAAGAAACAGGGGAGACGGTCATATGAAGAAGGAGGCTACTATGGTTTGGATGTGGTTTGTCCCCGCCAAAACTCCTGTTGAAATGTGATCCCCAGTGTGGCAGTATTGGGAGACAGGAAGTGTCTGGGTCATGGGGCAGATCCCTCATGAATAGATTAATGCCCTCCCAGTGGAGTGAGTTCTCATTCTTGTGGGACTGGATTAATTACTGAAGAGCAGTTTGTTATAGAAGTGAGTTCAGCCTCCTAGACTCTCTCTCGTTTCCTCTCTCACCATGTGATCTTTTGGCACACACCTGCATCCCCTTCCTCTTTCTTCCATGAGTTGAAGTGGCATGGGACCCTGACCAGTTGCAGCTACCCAATCTTGAACTTCCCAACCTACAGAACTGTGAGCTAAATAAGCCTCTTTTCTTTATAAATTACCCAGTCTAAAGTGTTCTGTTATAGCAACAAAAATAAAGGATAAGAAAATGGTAGGGGACGCCCTGGCATGGTGGCTCACGCCTATAATCCCAGCACTTTGGGAGGCCAAGGCAGGCGGATCATCTGAGGTCAGGAGTTCGAGACCAGCCTGACCAACATGGTGAAGCCCTATCTCTACTAAAAATACAAAAATTAGCCGAGTTTGGTGGTGCGCACCTATAATCCCAGCTACTTGGGAGGTTGAGGCAGGAGAATTTCTTGAACCCAGGAGGCAGAGGTTGCAATGAGCAGAGATCATGCCACTGTACTCCAGCCTGGGTGACAGAGCAAGACTCTGGAAAAAAAAAAAGTGAAAATGGCAGGGGTTGAAGTTATGCTCCCACAAGTTATGCTCCTCAAGAGCCACCAGAAGCAGAAAGGATTCTCCTTGCAGCTTCTGGTGGCTGGAAGGATTCTCCCCTAGAGCCTTTGGAGGGAGCATGGCCCTGCTGACACCTTGATTTCTGAATTGCAGCCTCTGGAAGTACAAAACAATCATCTATTGTTTCAAGCCACCAAGTTTGTGGTTACTTCAACCCTGGAAAATCAATATACTTAGGAATTGCAAAAATTACAATTCCAAAGATAATACTTCCAATGTTTGAATCCTGCTCTGGCCATATAGTTCGAAGTCATTTTTAGCCACTGCTTTCTGACAAAGTGGCAAAGCTACAACTAATCTTAAATCCAGTGTCTGATCAGCTTTGCTAACTACCCTCACAGTAGCTTGGCAAAGTAAACCTTTATCCTGAGACATTAGAAGCATTTTTACTAGATTCAGGTGACATAAAAATGTACAAATTTGGATAAATACCGAGGAAAATATCTTTGTCTATAAAAATTCAATTATTTGTGCCTCAAAGTATTAATACTTTAGTCTGAACTTCAGTTCTCTAACTGGCCTCACTGAACATTGGGCTGTAATATTCACCTCTTGTCTATTGCCATTTTGTAAAAGTATCTAGAAGGTTTAAAAAAAAATAGTTGTGAAGAAAGATTGCCAGAAGATATATTTTAATATTTTGTAAAGTATTTTTAAATAACTTAAAGGCACGAACTCATCTGGTATTGGCAACTGTGACTTGGAAAATAAATTCAGCATATTTTTAGACCATACTACTAGACAAGTTGGTCACATCCATCTATATAATTAGAAGAGCAGAAAAATGGGGCACTCTCACAGTATATATTAAAAATTGTGGAAAATGTTTCACAAAATGCTAGGAAATTAAAAGTCATTTTATACATGACTGACAAGAGAAAACTGATTAGAAAACAAAACCAAAATAAACGACGTTTATTTTTTTTCTTGTATTTTGAGAGGATCTCACTATGTTGCACATAGTGGCACGATCTCGGCTCACCGCAATCTCCACCTCCCAGGCTCAAGCCGTCATACTCCCACCTCAGCCTCTCGAGTAGCTGGGACTAGAGGCACATGCCACACACCTAGCTAATTTTTGTATTTTTTGTAGAGACAAGATTTTGCCATATTGCCTAGGTTGTTCTTGAACTCCAAGCTCAAGCGATCCACCCTCCTTGGCCTTCCAAAGTGCTGGGATTATAGGCATGAGCCACCACACCCAGCCACCAGCAGTGTTTACGATGCCAAAAGTGACATTAATTTCTGACCTTATAAATATTAAAAACATTGTTATGTCACTTAGTAGATTCAGAGCTTGGTTTCCCATGACTTTCAGTTAGGTAATCTTTTAAATTTGGCCAATCGTATGAGAGAATAGATCAAGCTTTCTTTGAATGTGAGAATATCTTTGCCTAAAATTACTCCCACTTCTGACTCTCACAATACTGCATTAAAAAACAAAGTATCAGTGAATTTAATTTAAGGAACTAACTGACACTTATTAGCAATTCATGAATCAGGCAGCATCCTGTTTATAAAATAGAGGGAGCACCCTTGGGCCTGGCAGAACAGTTGGTTTTTATAAGGTAGCTTGAGCAAGAACAAGGAAACAGCATAGGTAAAAAGTGACATTAGGTTACTACTTCAGGTTACTTTCCTTGATGGGTTAAAGCAGAGGGGGCTTCCTTACCATGTCTGCTCAGGTTAACTGGGTCCATTACAATTGGTTGCTGTGAATCTCTTTGGTTTTTGGGAATACTACCTATCTGGAAATTGTTCTGTTTTTTAAAGTTTCAGTTTGATTGTGTGGTGCTTGACGTGAGTGACTCCATTTTGGTTTGGTCTGTTGGGGCCAAGTGCAGGAGCTCAGTCAAAAACAGTGGGCTCCCTTAAATTTTATTTACCACTGAATTCAATCCTTTCTATTTTACTCTCTTTCAAGTATCTTCTTCTAAATTTCCTAAAAGGGTGGAGGAGTTTATAAAGTTGCTATTCCCTAAGTAGAGAGAGGAAACTGTGTTAAAAATGGCTCCAACAATGGGGCACTTCTCAAATCACAAGGCATCTCCTACCTCGGAATTTTTGTTTCACAACTAAAAAGAATGGGTTTACCCTGATTACTCATGTACTCTTGCTACATTGTTCTTCAAGCAAAAACTTTGAATTAGAGGTTGTTGCCCTTGAGTGGTGGCTTCTTTAGCCCAATGACATGTTTACTGGGTAAATAAAATAGAATTTTAGGAATCTGTTCTTATGATATACCAAACAACTCCTAAAGTGCTACTTTTCCTAATAGCAAACAGCAGCTACAGTTTCAGGTTACAGTTGCATTGTTTAAGCCAAGCCATTACAAGGTTTGTGGAGCAAGGAACAGATTCAATTTGTTATTTAAATTATAAAGACAGAAGCAAATAGAAGTGTGTTTCTGATTGTAGGAAAAGACATTCTATTAGAATTTCATAAAGGAAGTTGACACCATTAACCCATTTGTTTTTACCAGGATGTCTATGTTGAAAAGCAGGTTATTTAATTCTGCTATTTAAAAGTGGCTATGGACCGCGCGCAGTGGCTCACGCCTGTAATCCCAACACTTTGGGAGCTAAGGCAGACGGATCACCTGAGGTCGGGAGTTCGAGACCAGACTGACCAACGTGGAGAAACCCCGTCTCTCTACTAAAAATACGAAATTAGCTGGGCGTGGTGGCACATGCCTGTAATCCCAGCTACTCAAGAGGCTGAGCCAGCAGAATCGCTTGAGCCCAGGAGGCAGAGGTTGCGGTGAGCCGAGATAGCGCCATTGTACTCCAGCCTGGGCAACAAGAGTGAAACTCCGTCTCAAAAAAAAAAAAAAAAAGAAAAAGAAAAAGAATTAATTGAAATAATGAAAGGCTGTGGAAAAGGAAGGATTTACAAGAACAGTAAGTCTCTTTTCACCTCTATTCCCTAGGACTCTAGTTTTCCTGTGAATTCATTTTTGTTTCTCCTTTACAAAACTATAGATATGCTGAGGCCAAGGGAAAACTTCCCGTTTACCCTCTGAAGATTCACTGAAAAGGCATACAAATTTACACAGAAGTCTTCAGAATGAAGACCCAAAGATAGAGAGGACATTGTCCATTTTTATGCTTAGGTTCAACAAAGTATAGAGAGCTGTGTAGAAATCTGATTGAACAAAAAGCGCAGATCCAATGCCAATAGACTGAGTGGGGAAACGTACTAAGGCTGTCTGTTTAGATTCTTCTTGGCCTCTGTGTGCATACGTTCCTTCCTGCTGGGGGTGGGGCAGAACCCTCTCTGGAATGGGGGTCTTATGACCTACAGTCAAACAAGGTAGGTCAGATCATTTCTTTATGGTCAGGTTTCACACAGAAAGATGGAGGTGCCAGGCTCACGCCTGTAATCCCAGCACTTTGGGAGGCCAAGGCCGGTGGATCATGAGGTCAGGAGTTTGAGAACAGCATGGCCAATATGGTGAAATCTCGTTTCTACTAAAAATACAAAAATTAGCTGGGCGTGGTGGTGCCCGCCTGTAGTCCCAGCTACTCAGGAGGCTGAGGCAGGAGAATCACTTGAACCCAGGAGGCAGAAGTTGCAGTGAGCTGAGATCACACCACTGCACTCCAGCCTGGTGACAGAGCGAGACTCCTCAAAAAAAAAGGATAGGCCGGGCGCGGTGGCTCAAGCCTGTAATCCCAGCACTTTGGGAGGCCGAGACGGGTGGATCACGAGGTCAGGAGATCGAGACCATCCTGGCTAACACGGTGAAACCCCATCTCTACTAAAAAAATACAAAAAAAAAATAGCCGGGCAATGTGGCGGGCGCCTGTAGTCCCAGCTACTCAGGAGGCTGAGGCAGGAGAATGGCGTGAACCCGGGAGGTGGAGCTTGCAGTGAGCTGACTGCACTGACTGCACTCCAGCCTGGGCGACAGAGCGAGACTCCGTCTCAACAACAACAAAAAAAGGATGGAAGGAAAGTTAGATGATATTTTAAGACTGGATTTCGGGAAACAGGGTTCTGGTTTCTATGACCCGCCTTGGAAAGAATGGTACTGAGAGACAGGAGGACAGGAGAAGGTCAGAGGAAAACTCGCTTCTGAGGCCTTCATTTTGGGATATTGTCTTCTGAGTCCCAACAGATAGTTATACAAATTTCGAACTATTCCGAACATCTCAACCTTATGTGAAAAAAAATAAATCTCAAGACCCCAAAATCACTAAGCCGAAGGGAAAAGTCAAGCTGGGAACTGCATCAGGCAAACCTGCCTTTTATTTTATTCCTAAATAAGATAGCTACAAAGATTTTAAAAAGCTACATACCTCCTTCACAATTTGCCCGTTAGGAAATTTCTTGTGGGTCCCAAGATCTTTACTCTAAAATGGTTCTGTTGAATTTTACCCTGGCAAGGTACACTGACAGACTATCTTCACAGATGCAGGACAAAGGACAGAACTCTTAAGTCATCCCTGTGCTTACCTGAGACAAATGCATGTCTGATTGCTTCCACTGATGTAAAAATGCAGATTTGCTGAGTTAGACGAAGATGTAAGTAATTTTCCTCTATGGCCCTCTCATGTGTAAACTGTATTCGGTGATGTCCAAAGTCTCAAAAGAATGCAAATGTTTCTTTGTCTCTTAACCCATACCTTTTACAATTTCTTTCTCTTTCCCCAGTATCTGCCCTTTCCCTTTTAAATATTGAAGCCCTTAAAATCATCTTTGGAGAAGGCACAGACCTGGCCCCTGGGCATGCATTCTTAATCTTGGCAAAATACATTTTCTAAAATTTCTTTTTTTTTCCCCCTAGGTGGGGTCTTGCTGTGTCACCCAGGCTGGATTGCAGTGGTGCAATCTCAGCTTACTGCACCCTCCACCTCCCGGGTTCAAGCGATTCTCCTGCCTCAGCCTCCTGAGTAGCTGGGATTACAGGCACATGCCACCACGCCTGGCTAATTTTTGTATTTTTTTGTAGAGACGGGGTTTCACCATGTTGGCCAGGCTGGTCTTGAACTCCTGACCTCAAGCGATCTGCCTGCCTTGGCCTCCCAAAGTGTTGAGATTACAGGCGTGGGCCACAGCGTCCGCCTAAATTTTCTAAGTTGACTGAGGCCTGTTTCAGATACTTTTTGGTTCACAAATTGGCAACTATGGAGGAAGTCAGGTGGAGATGCCCTTGACCTTTGGCAAATCTCCTATCTGTCCAGGACTATCTTTATTGCTCAAACTAATAGGTCAATTTGCTGAGACCTGGGAGCTGCCTCCTCCAGATAATCCCTGATCTCCCAAAATTTGGTTGAAATCTAAGGTTTATTTTGCTCTACAACTCCTTTTCTGGAGTTTTATTCACTTTCAACATGGAAAGTGAACTTTTCCTGCTTCCATAATGATGGACAGCAGGCAACTCCTCTCTGGAGTTTCAACTTGCTTTGAACAGGTAAGGCAAGTTTGAGATTTTTTTCTGCTTCTAGGATGGCAGACAGCAGTCTTCAGCCTGAGCCCCATTCCTAGGTAAGTAGTTGAACTGGGGTTTTGTCTTGAAAATTCTCCTTAATGGCTAAAGTTAAGATTAACAATCAGCTGGTCTTAATTTCTCCCTACCATTAGAGCACTCAGTAATCTAATATAAATTATAAATCTAATATGTTAGATTTATTTTGGGTTAGATCAACTCTATCTGACTTGATCAAATCCAAAGGAAAGTTCCAAATTATGGGGAATAAGGCCTCTGAATTGGCTACATTCCTGCAGCTGAAAATAAAGGAAAAAAAAAGGGAAAAAGTAAAAGCAGCCAGGCTGGGCATGGTGGCTCAAACCTGTAATCCCAGCACTTTGGGAGGCCGAGGCAGGCAGCCTAGGAGTTCGAGACCAGCCTGGGCAACATAGTGAGACCCCATCTCTACAAAAAATACAAAAATTAGTTGGGCATGGTGGCATGTGCCTATAATCCCAGCTATTCAGGAGGCTGAGGTGGGAGGATTGCTTGAGCAGGAGAAGGGGGTGGGGGAGGGTAGGGAGGTGAAGACTGCAGTGAGCCAAGATGGAACCACTGCATTCCAGCCTGGGCGACAGTGAGACCCTGTCAACAAAACAACAACAACAAAAGAAAAGTAAAGCATGTCAAACAAATACATCCCTTATTGGGGCAGGGGAAAGGGAAAGTGTAAATGTGACAAAGTGGCCAGGAATTCCCAAAGTCAAGTTTTAATCCATAATCATTTTAAGCGATTTTGATGAAAGCATTAACATTTTGCCAAGTTCTGTTTTCTCTCTACTTCATGGAAGAGCTAATTCTAAATTTATCTCCCAGGTAGATTAATTTAGGAAATTTCCTTGTATAGTTGAAATTGTTTTTATTTCAAAATTCAAAGGACCCAGCTGGTATTTCGTGAGCATTTCCTGCGTGACGCACACCAAACCCCTTTGCCCTCCAGGTCCTTCCCGGGACAAGTCAGCAGTCCACAGGTTCCTAAGGTGGCCCTTGGCCCTGAAACCAAGGGGTAAATTTCATCAGGTCTGCCTGACTTGCTTGCTTTCTGGTCACTTGCTTTTTGTTATCTGTTTTCCTTTTTCCATGAAGCTGAAAGCCAAGGTAGCTGGAGGCCTTGCCACTGAGTGCTGAAACTTAACCTTCACTACTTTGTAGGCAGTGTTCATAGGTCACCATGGTAAGAGGAGCAAAAAAATCGTTGTTTCTCAGGAATCTGGGCCAGCTCCTGTCTAGTTCAAACTGGTGGAGACCACAAACGCTTCAGCTGGGCCTGCGCTAGTACTCAAGAGGTGGCCTTTGATGTGGGAGGGCCAAAAACTCCACCCTCAGATCATGCTAACACCACCATTTTCTGTACATATGTCCTATGAAATGCCATGAGCCCTGACTATACTTGTGCGGAACAAACCTGTTAACATCTTTTTTTTCCCCCGGTGCCAATCACCTTTCCCCATGCCTTAGACCATCCCACTTCCCTAACGCATAAATATCCCTAAACTTTATCTTCGGGTAGGGGGATTTGAGAGCTGTTCTCCTGTCTTAGTGCTCGGGCTTTGTGAATAAATCTTTCCTCTCTTGCAAAACCTGTGTTACAGTGATTGATTTATTGCACATGGGCAGAATGGACCTGGGCCTGGCCAATAGTAGCCCTTGGTTCTGTGCTCTTACATAAGGGCAAATTCTCATTCTCGGGGTGACCATAATTCCAGTGGTTAAAACTGCTGCTTAGCTTCGACACAAGAGTTTTCATTTTGCTGGGCCGGGCGCCGTGGCTCACGCCTGTAATCCTAGCACTTTGGGAGGCCGAGGCGGGTGGATCACCTGAGGTCAGGAGTTTGAGACCAGTCTGGCCAACATGGCGCCACTGCACTCCAGCCTGGGGGACAAGAGTGAGACTTCGTCTCAAAAAAAAAAAAGGTATTTTCATTTTGTAATGAAAACCGTGGTGTCTATGATGTTTTGTGATGATTATAGCTGTGGCCTTTTTGTCTCCAAATATAATTTTTGCCCTGATTAAGTGGGGGAAAATTTTCTAAGTTAGAGGTTTACAATGTGACTGTACATTAGATTTACTTTTTTTTTTTTTTGGTTATTTTGTTTTTGTTTTTTTTTTTTTTGAGATAGAGTCTTGCTCTGTTGCCCAGGCTAGAGTGCAACGGTGTGATCTCGGCTCACTGCAACCTCTGCCTCCCGGGTTCAAGCGATTCTCTTGCCTCAGCCTCCCAAGTAGCTGGGATTACAGGCACCCACCACTATGCCTGGCTAATTTTTGTATTTTTAGTAGAGATGGGGTTTCACCATGTTTGCCAGGCTGGTCTCAAACTCTTGACCTTAAGTGATCTGCCCACCTCGGCACCCCAAAGTGCTAGGATAATAGGCATGAGCCACCATGCCTGGCCCTGTTAGACTTATTTTTAAAAATAATTGTTGATGCCTGGGTCCCACCCTCAGACATTTTGATTCACTTGATCTGGGATGGGACCAAGGCACCAATATTTTTCTAAAAAACACTCACCTCCCTAGACCAGTCTAGTGTGGAGAAATACTGTTCTAAGGGACTTGAACCCTGGAGTCCATATCCTTTCATCTTTGAGTTTTGAGACCCCTGAGAGTTTCTGCTGCTGGTTTCTAGGGTACCTTACTATTTGTAGGGCCAGCGGCAGGCACTTTGGTCTCTGCAATATGGTTCCTTGTAAGAATGGGAAAGTTGACAGGACGTTTTGCTCTTTTGAGTGCAGTTAAGGATGGTCCAGTGATCTTTTTTTTTTTTTTTTTTTTGAGGTGGAGTCTCGCTCTGTCGCCCGGACTGGAGTGCAGTGGCCGGATCTCAGCTCACTGCAAGCTCCGCTTCCCAGGTTTACGCCATTCTCCTGCTTCAGCCTCCGGAGTAGCTGGGACTACAGGCGCCCGCCACCTCGCCCGGCTAGTTTTTGTATCTTTAGTAGAGACGGGGTTTCACCGTGTTAGCCAGGATGGTCTCGATCTCCTGACCTCGTGATCCACCCGTCTCGGCCTCCCAAAGTGCTGGGATTACAGGCTTGAGCCACCGCGCCCGGCGGTCCAGTGATCTTATACGTACCCCTAAAAGCTTAGGAAACGAACACATTACTGCAGGGCTACTGCAGACTCCTCTGAGGAAAGATGTACAATAATGACAGCCCAAAGTCTAAACTTGCATCAACATCCGGTACAGAAAACAACTGTTAGCAAAGAAACTAATTAGCATCCTATTTGAGCTCTCTTGCAGGGAATAATCTTTCACTAGGCTGGGAAACACTTTGAGAACTGTTGTTTTACGTGTGATGTTGACTGTGCAGCTCACACAGCATGGTTGAGAGCTCTCAGCTCTATTTTCAGCGGCTGGTAGGTAGTAGTGACAACTAAACAAAGACTAGAATTCCAACAATGCTGTCTGCCCCAACTCAACAGGCATGACAAAGCAGCTTTCAATATACTCTATCAGTAAAGATGGTAAATACACAGGGAAATATTTGAAATAGGAATACCCTACCCACTCCCAGAGTGTAAGGAAGACAGGCATCCAGCGGGCAAAGCAAATGCTCCCTATTTAGGCTGGAGAGCCTGTCTTTAGCCGGAACATGAAATAGAAATGGGGAAGGCGAGGACTACATTGATGTAGTAAGCATTTACTTGGGAGACTTGACCTGAAAAAAGGAGCAGTCAAAACAGGAAAAAGTCAAGGACCGCTCAAATAACATCCTATTTGCTATAGAGAGAGACAGCCCTAATTTGATAGAAAGGGCTACTACCCAAGGTCAAGGTGTTGTCTGCAGGTGACTAAGATTTGCGTGGGCACAAAGACAAGGAATATAGAATGCCTATGTAAACTGTAAAGTGTAATACCAATTTGATGGTGGTGGTTCATTACCTAGAGGACCTTGCTACTCAAAGTGTGGTCTCTGGCCGGGCGCGGTGGCTCAAGCCTGTAATCCCAGCACTTTGGGAGGCCAAGACGGGCGGATCACGAGGTCAGGAGTTCAAGACCACTCTGGCTAACACGGTGAAACCCCGTCTCTACTAAAAAATACAAAAAGCTAGCCGGGCGAGGTGGCTGGCACCTGTAGTCCCAGCTACTCGGGAGGCTGAGGCAGGAGAATGGCGTAAACCCGGGAGGCAGAGCTTGCAGTGAGCTGAGATCCGGCCACTGCACTCCAGCCCAGGCGACAGAGCGAGACTCCGTCTCAAAAAAAAAAAAAAAAAAGTGTGGTCTTTAACCAGCATCATCAGCCTCACCTAGGAAGTTGCTATAAATGCTATTGAATGTGCTTTTATTTTTTTTTTAATTGTAGTAAAATGTGCATAACAAAATTTACTGTTTTAACCATTTTTAAGTACAGTTCTTCTGTGGCATTAGGTACATTCACATTGTTGTACAACCTCATTACTCCATCTCCAGAACTTTTTTAATCATCTGAAACTCTGTACCTTGAATGTGCTTTTTTTTTATTTGAGACGGAATCTCGCTCTATCTCCCAGGACGGAGTGCAGTGGTGCAATCTCGGCTCACTGTAAACTCCATCTCCCAGGTTCAAGTGATTCTCCTGCCTCAGCCTCCCAAGTAGCTGGGATTACAGGCATACACCACAACACCCAGATAATGTTTGTATTTTTAGTAGAGACGGAGTTTTCCACGTTGGCCTGGCTGGTCTCTAACTCTTGATCTCAAGTGATCTGCCTGCCTCAGCCTCCCAAAGTGTTGGGATTACAGGCATGAGCCACCATGCTCGGCCCCACATGTGCTTCTAAACAGGATCTCCAGGTGGTTCATATGCACAGTAAAGCTGGGAAGCGCTGTTTTAGGAGACTTCTCGCCATGGTAAACCTAATAGCATACTGTGTGGTAGACACTGTACTAAGTATTCTGCATGTTTTATCTCATCTAACCCTCCCAGCAACCTGATGAAGTAGATACTATCATGAACTCACTCTACAGATAGGGAAACATGTAAGTATTGTACTTAAAGTTGTACAACTTGAAGGGATGGAGCTGGAGCTGGGTCTGTGATTCCAGAGTGTGTGCTGTACTCCCTCTGAACTTTTTCTTTTTCTTTTTCTTTTGTTTTTTTAGACAGAGTCTTGCTGTGTCGCCCAGGCTGGAGTGCAGTGGCATGATCTCAGCTCACCACAACCTCCGCCTCCTGGGTTCAAGCAATTCTCTTGCCTCGGCCTCCTGAGTAGCTGGGATTACAGGCATGTGCCACCATGCCCGGCTAATTTTTTTTTGTATTTTTAGTAGAGACAGGGTTTCACCATATTGGCCAGGCTGGTCTCAAACTCTTGACCTGGTGATCCACCCGCCTTGGCCTCCCAAAGTGCTGGGATTACAGGCGTGAGCCACTGTGCCTGGCCCTTTTTCTTTTTTTTAAGACAGAGTTTCACTCTGTCAACCAAGCCAGAGTGCAGTGGTGCAAACCCAGCTCACTGCAGCCTCAGCTTCTTGGGCTCAAGTGATCTTCCTGCCTCAGACTCCCATGTAGCTGGGACCACAGGCATGTGCCACCATGTCCGGCTAATTTTTGTATTTTTTGTAGAGAGGGAGTCTCACCATCTTGCCCAGGCTCCCTCCAGACCTTTTCTGTGCCCAGAAATATCCCAGCAGGTGTCTTGCGTTTGAGAATGTGCGTTGAGGAAGAAAGATGCCGAATATGGAGAGGGAAGAAGTAAAATAAGATCCCCACTGCGAATAAATGTTTTTTCTGTAGTTTTACACAGCTCTTGCATTCAGTAAAGAGATCTGGAGAATCTGGGACTGTGCTTTCACAGTATTATTTCATTTTGTCTCCCCAGAAATTCGAGTCTCCTAATCAAGATTTTCTTTCCTTTCTTAGGCATTTCAGCTGATCCTGTTTCTTTCTTTTTGGACTCTTTTGGAAAAACAGAGAAATCAAACAGGAATCTGCTGCTGGGGAGTTCTGTCTTGGATGGGATAGGGTGGCCAGGCTCACTGTTCTACTGCCTCAAACCCCAAGGTTTCAGCATGACTCAGGGGGTGCAAACTCCGAAAGGTCTGACTTGGAATGTGACTTAGGAACTCTGGCCAGTCTCCCCTGCTCAGATCTGAAACTGGGAAGTTTACAAAACCCAAAACCTTGCATAATCAGAAAGAATAAATCCCTATAAGGAAGAGAAACACAATGGAAAATTCCACTGGAGATATCTGAAATTGCCTGACTCTTGTGTCAGCAATTGGGAGGTGAGATGGGGTCAGATGGCCACAAAGAGTACACAGTTGGACAAGATCTATCCTTCCCGGAAGTTAATTCCTGGAGGGCACTTCTGGTCATTAAAAGTTGCTTGAAAACTGTAGAAGCTAAGACCCAGTGTTGTGTTTGTGTGTGTATGTGCAGTGGCACAATCATAGCTCACTGTCACCTATTATTCCTGGGCTCAAGTGATCTTTTCGCCTCAGCCTCCAGAATAGTTAGGACTACAGGCGCACCACCACCACCACACCCAGTTAATTTTTTAAATTTTCTTGTAGAAACAGAGTCTCTGCGTTGCCCAGACTGGAGTTGAACTCCTGGCCTCGGCCTCCTGAAGTGCTGGGATTACAGGCATGATCCACTGTTCCCAGTCCTGGTCTTCTTAATGATTGTTTCAGAACTACTCATGATCAAAGATCAGTTAGACAAATGGTTCTCAATCCTGGCTAAGGCTAGAATCAATCACCTGTAAAATTTATTTAAGAATCCGGATGCGCAGGACCCATTCCCAGAGATTTGGATTTAATTGGTCTGGAGTGACCCAGGCCCAGGTATTTTCCAATGTGTGTCCAAGGTTGAGAAACACTGAATTAGACAAAGTAGGGCAAAAGTGTCATTTATTTTTGTATTTGCTATGCCTAACACAGTATCTGTCCCTTAGTTAGGTATTCCATAAGAGTCCATGGAATATGTATGTGAATAAATGAACTAGTGTCATTACATAAACAACTATTAGCACGTAGGTTGCACTTTATGGGTTTCAAAATACTTTTGTATGTGCTGCTCTCATTTTAGTCTGTTAAAAAGGTAAACTGAGGCACAATTTAAAAAATCTTTTTAAAGTTTATTTGAGCAAACAATGAATCACGAATCACACAGCTCCAAACCAGAAGCGGTCTAGGGGCTTTGTTAAGGAAGTATGAAAGAGGGACAGGCTCTTTTTTTTTTTTTTTTTTTGAGACGGAGTTTTGCTCTTGTTGCCCAGGCTGGAGGGCAGTGGCATAATCTCAGTTCACTGCAACCTCCACCTCCCGGGTTCAAGTGATTCTCCTGCCTCAGCCTCCTGAGTAGCTGGGACTACAGGCACCCGCCACCACGCCTGTCTAATTTTTGTATTTTTAGTGGAGACGGAGTTTCACCACGTTGGCCAGGCTGGTCTTGAACTCCTGACCTCAGGTGATCCACCCACCTCTGCCTCCCAACGTGCAGGGATTACAGGTGTGAGCCACCGTGCCCGGCCCTAGGGACAAGCTCTTATACCATGAATACCTAAGTAACACATAGAAAAGATTTGATTTGTTACAGCTATGAAGTTGCCTTATTTCTATACTACTGGAAAGTCCCTACTTAGATAAGTTTGTTGGCTACTTCTGATTGGTGGAGCTTAAGTTCTGTTTTTCTTTAACACAGACATTTACAAGAAATAAGTTTTTCTTATGTCTGCAAATCAAGCAAGGTTAAGATCACTTATAAGGCCTAGCTGGCTTTGTCTGCTCAGTGATTCTTTAGACCTGGTCTCTGCTCAATGATTCTTCAGGCCTGGTCTCCATTTTGATTTACTTTAATAGATCTCATGACTTCTCTGAAAAATATCATTGTATGACGCCCGTTTTACAGATGGGGAAGCCGAGGCTTAAAGAGATTAGGTGATTTCCACCTCCACCTCAAATCCAACAAAACTAATAAATGGAACTCTTTGTTTATTTAACTCTTTTCCACTCATAAGGTTGAAGGACTATGGCTGGTTCTCATCTGGCTCCAGTCATGCCCTGAGAAAGTTTGTTTGTCTTGGCAACTATGTCATTTATTCTTCCCACCTTGAGGTCTAAAAACTGCTTATTATAGAAAAATTCAAACAAAAAAGGTTAGAAAATAGTGTAATTAACCTTCATGTAATCATCACCCAGCTTCAACAGTGATCAACTCAGGGCCAGCCTCATTTTGTTCACACCCCTGCCTCTATTTTGAAACAAATCCCGGTAACTATTTCAGTATGTATCTCTCAAAACTTTTTAAAAATAACCTCTGACCAGGCACAGTGGTTCATGCCTGTAATCCCAGCACTTTGGGAGGCCGAGGAGGGTGGATCACCTGAGGTCAAGAGTTCAAGATCAGCCTGGCCAACATGGTGAAACCTCCTCTCTACTAAAAATACAAAAATTAGCTGGGCATGGTGGTGGGTGCCTGTAATCCCAGCTACTCAATAGGCTGAGGCAGGAGACTCACTTGAACTCGGGAGGCGGAGGTTGCAGTGAGATGAGATCATGCCACTGCACTCCGGCCTGGGCAACAGAGCAAAAACTGTGTCTCAAACAACAACAACAACAACAAAATAACCTCAATGTCATCACCATACCTAAAAAAAAACACGAATAAATTCTTTTTTTTTTTTTTTTTTTTGAGACGGAGTCTCGCTCTGTCGCCCAGGCTGGAGTACAGTGGCCGGATCTCAGCTCATTGCAAGCTCCGCCTCCCGGGTTTACGCCATTCTCCTGCCTCAGCCTCCCAAGTAGCTGGGACTACAAGCACCCGCCACCTCGCCCGGCTAGTTTTTTGTATTTTTTTTTAGTAGAGACGGGGTTTCACCATGTTAGCCAGGATGGTCTCGATCTCCTGACCTCGTGATCCACCCGTCCCGGCCTCCCAAAGTGCTGGGATTACAGGCTTGAGCCACCGCGCCCGGCCTAAATTCTTAATATCACCAAATATTCAGTGGGTATTCACACATCTCTTAATGTCTTTTTAAAAAAAAAAATAAAAAGTTTGTGGCCAGGCCCAAAGGCTCACGCCTGTAATCCCAGCACTTTGTGAGGCCAAGGTAGGCAGATCACCTGAGGTCAGGAGTTCGAGACCAGCCTGGCCAACATGGTGAAACCTTGTCTCTACTAAAAATAGAAAAAATTAGCCAGGCATGGTGGCGGGTGCTTGTAATCCCAGCTTCTAGGGAGGCTGAGGCAGGAGAGTCGCTTGAACCCAGGAGGCGGAGGTTGCAGTGAACCGAGGTCGTGCTACTGCAGTCCAGCTGCACTCCAGCCTGGGCAATAAGAGTGAAACTCCATCTCAAAACAGCGAAAACAAAAACAATTAGCCTGATGTGGTGGTGCACGCCTGTAATCCAGGCTACTCAAGAGGCTGAGGCAGGATAATCATTTGAACCCGGGAGGCAGAGGTTGCAGTGAGCTGAGATTATGCCACTGCACTCCAGCCTGGGCGACAGAGCGGGACTCTGTCTCAAAATAAATAAATAAATAAAATAACATAAATAGTTTCTTTGCTGTAAATTTGATCAGAAAAAGAAATAGAAAATAAACAGTTTCTTTGATTAGCGATCCAAATAAGTTTTATACATTGCAATTGGTTGCTATGTCTCATAAGTCTCTTTTAATCTATAGGTTTCCCTTCGTCTCTCCCTGTTTGCCTCCTTGTAATTTATTTGTTGAAGAAATCATTTGTCTTGCCAAGTCCCCACAGTGTGGATTTCTCTGACCGCAGCCTCCTGGCATCATTTAACACATTCCTCTGGGCCTTGTAGGTCCTATAATTTAATAGGTAGATCCAGAAGCTTGATTCGATTTGGGTTAATTTTTTTTCTTTTTTTTTGAGACAGAGCCTCACTATGTCCTCCAGGCTAGAGTGCTCACTGCAACCTCCGTCTCCGGGCTCAAGTGGTCCTCCTGCCTCAGCTGGGACTATAGACATGTGCCACCATGCCCAGCTGATTTTTTATTTTTGTAGAGAAGGAATTTCACAGTGTTGGCCAGGCTGGTCTCGAGCCCCTGAGCTCAAGTGATCCACCAACCTCGGGCTCCCAAAATGCTGGAAATACAGGTGTGAGCCACCACTCCCGGCCAATTTTTTTTTTTTTTTTTCTCAAAACTTCCTAGGTGCTTGTAAGGTTTTGCATAAAGGGACACATTTTGGAAACAAAACCAATTGTGAAGGCTAGGCAGCTAATACACATAAAATCATGGCCCACAATTAAGGAGGGACCTGCGTGATTGTGACCATGAAGTGCCCAGTTTAGGCTGGGAGGACCCCTTTTCTAACTCTTGAGTCCAAGTTTAGCCCTGCGCACCCCCATCAGACATCCCGGCCCCTTCAGCTCTGTGTGTTTGCTCCTCTCCTGTCCTGATTTGTACCATTTGGTGCCAGCATGGGCAGGCATTCATTCTATGGGGACTCTTCCCCGGGAGTCAGCATTTTCCTGTGACTCGGTAACATCGCTATTTCTAGCTAGTTGGTGATAAGGGATCAGCATTTTCTAGCAGCTACTGTTGCCGCACAGAGCATTTGCTCAGAGCGACACCTAGTGGCTCTTAAAAAATAATGTATTGAGGTGTAGTGGCTCTTTTTTTCTTTTTCTTTTTTTCTTTTTAAGACGGAGTCTTGCTCTGTCTCCCAGGCTGGAGTGCAATGGCGCAATCTCGGCTCACTGCAACCTCCGCCTCCCGGATTCAAGCGATTCTCCTGCCTCAGGCTCCTGAGTAGCTGAGATTACACGCCCCTGCCACCGCGCCCAGCTAACTTTTGTATTTTCTAGTAGAGACGGGGTTTTGCCATGTTGGCCAGGCTGATCTCCAACTCCTGACCTCAGGTGATCCACCCGCCTCGGCCTCCCAAAGTCCTGAGATTACAGGCGTCAGCCACCATGCCTGACCATGGTCCTTTTTTAAAAAGACATCAAACTAGTTTGATTTTAAAATATGTATTTTATCGTAATTTTTAATTACAAAAGTAACTCATCATCATAAGAAAAACCCCAAAAGATACTGAATAGTAATAGCTTTGGCAATCAGATTGGCTTCCAGAATTTCATTCAAGTCTTTCCTGGTGCACCATTTGAATACAAAATGAAAATCCCACCAGAACTCAAGCCCCAAGAGTGACCACAGTGAATCATAGATCACACTTCTTAGTGGCTGCATAGTATTTCCTGGAACATAGGGGTGGGGATAATTGCTCACCCCATCTCTTATTAGTGGACTTTGTGGGTAGACTTCGGGTTTTTTGCTTTTACAAACAATGCTTCCAGGAAATCTTTGTATATATGGCCTTTGCATTCTTGATAGTGCTTCTGTAAACAGTCGTATAGAAAATGGAATTCTGAGTCAAAGAGAATGAGCATTTTTTGCACCGATTTACACCTCTACCAATAATGTGCCTGTTTCTCTGTGTGCTCACAACCCCAGAATATTATCACTTAAATAAAAACCTTTGTGTATGTTGGCTTTTAGTCTGTTTAAAAGAAAAAATGATTTTTTGTTGTTGCAGTGACTAGGTTGGGTTCTTTGTGGTGCAATTTTTTTCTGACCATTAATCTTCCCAGAGACATTTCATACAGAATTTGTAACTGGTAGCTGAGCGCGGTAGCTCACGCCTGTAATCCCAGCACTTTGGGAGGCTGAGGCGGGTGGATCATGAGGTCAGCAGATCGAGACCATCCTGGCTAAAACCGTGAAACCCCGTCTCTACTAAAAGTACAAAAAAATTAGCCGGGCATGGTGGCGGGCGCCTGTAGTTCCAGCTACTCCGGAGGCTGAGGCAGGAGAATGGCGTGAACCCGAGAGGCAGAGCTTGCAGTGAGCCGAGATTGCGCCACTGCACTCCAGCCTGGACGACAGAGCGCGACTCCGTCTCAAAAAAAAAAAACAAAAAAGAAGAAGAAGAATTTGTAGCTGGTGGTGGATTCTAACATAGAAACAAGGATATTTTGACCCTTATTAATATTTGTGAACTCGAATTATATTTATGGAGTGCCTACTGTGTGTCAACGCAGACACACGAAACCTTCCCTGTCTTCTGAGGGAACTCACAGAGCAGTGGGGGACGCCAGCTTGCACGCCAGTCACCATCCAATGAATGGATGATTCAGGCTCTAGCTCGAGGAACATAAGGCAAGCTGGCGTCCGAAAGGAGGCAGTGAGGAGGAATCAGTCAAGGGAAGGCGGCACGGAGGGGAGGGCGCTGAAGCTGGGTCTTGAAGAATAAGGGCCAGGCCCACAGGAAGGAGAGCCAATCAGGGAAAGGAAACAGAATGTGTGTGCAGTGGTGTGTTTGCAGGCTGCAGGAAGATCCAAGTGTCTAGAAAGAGTTTTGAGACTGCACATATGGCGCAGGCTGGCTCACAGAGTTTGTACTTTATCTGCAAGACAAAGAGATTTTCAAACTCTAGATACTTTTATTTTAAAAGAAAACACTACCGGGCTCAGTGTCTCACGCCTGAAATCCCAGCACTTTTGGATGCTGAGGTGGGCGGATCGCTTGAGGTCTGGAATTCGAGACCAGCCTGGCCAACAGAGCGAAACCCTGTCTCTACTAAAAATACTAAAATTAGCCGGGTGTGTGGCATGCGCCTGTAATCCCAGCTACTCGGGAGGTTGAGGCAGGAGAATCGCTTGAACCCGGGAGGCGGAGGTTGCAGTGAGCTGAGATCACACCACTGCACTCCAGCCTGGGAAACAGAGTGAGACTCCGTCGCATAGAGAATATTACCTCAATACTCTAATAGAGAAATCAATATCATTTGCCATAAATATAACCATAAAAATTAATTTACAGAACAGAAACAAAAAACCAAGTGAGTATACTTAAAACAGTTTAAAAATTAAATGAAATCCAGGCCGGGCGCGATGGCTTACACCTGTAATCCCAGCACTTTGGGAGGCCGAGGCGGGCGGATCACCTGAGGTCAGGAGTTCAAGACAAGCCTGTCCAACATGGTGAAACCCCATCTCTACCAAAAATACAGAAATTAGCTGGGCGTAGTGGCAGCTACTTGGGATCCTGAGGCAGGAGAATCGCTTGAACCCGGGAGGCGGAGGTTGCAGTGAGCCGAGATTGCACCATTGCTCTCCAGCCTGGGCAACAAGAGCGAGACTTTGTCTCAAAAAAAAAAAAAACTAAAAAATTTAAAATGAAATCTAGTAACAAATCTAATCTGTTTACAAAAAATTCATGTCCAAAATTATCTTCATCTGTGAGATAAACCAGTTTATGATCAGTCGTTAGTAATAAAGAGATTCAGCTCTGTATCATTTAGTTTAAGACTAAGATGAGGGTTATGGCAATGACAATTCTGTGTCTTTTTGTGTGTGTTAATTAGCACCAGCCTACCCATCCCCCAACACCCCCAGAAATCTCGACACACTGATGTAGGTAGGTAGAGCTTCTCCCCGCTCCTGAAAACCAGAGTCGCAGAAGCTCCAGGTGGCCACTGTCGCTCAGATGACCTAGATCCTAAAGCCAGGAACTGAAATCCAAATCTTCTGACTCCATATTCTTATACCAGGCCAATGCCTGGTATAAAAGTTAAAAGAAAAAAATCTTTCTAATTCATATATCTCTCCAAATACAGAACTAGGCTGCCTCTAGGAGCAGTGACCTCTACCCTGGAGCATTTCCACAAAGCCTGGAGGACACCCGTATCTTTCGAGGTTTTTCTCCAGGGAAATGCTTTAGAGGTTGTGCTTAATGTCTGAAATTCCTTATAATTCTTAAGAGTCTCTGAGTCTGTGACTGAGAAATATTTCAAGACACTAACACAGGGATTAAAAACTTTATCCCTTTGTTTTAATAATTAAAATACAGACTAAAGGAGGTTTTGAGTTCTATAGAAATAAACACTCAAATTCAAAATAGTGGTCTTTATGGCTGAACGCAGTAGCTCATGCCTATAATCCCAGCAGTTTGGGAGGCTGAGGCGGGCAGATCACCTGAGGTTGGGAGTTCGAGACCAGCCTGGCCAACACAGTGAAACCCCATCCCTACTAAAAGTACAAAAAAAAGTAGCTGGGTGTGGCGGCGGGTGCCTGTAATCTCAGCTACTCAGGAGGCTGAGGCAGGAGAATTGCTTGAACCTGGGAGGCAGTGAGCTGAGACTGTGCCATTGCACTGCAGCCTGGGTGACAGAGCAAAACTCTATCTCAAAATAAATAAATGAATACAACAAAATAATGTTCTTTAGAGAATTATGAAACCCTAATTATGTCTGCATGTGAGTTCTGTGTCCAGCATTAGTAGTAATTGTTTTTTTTAAAAAAAAAAACAAACCAAGGCCAGGCACAGTGGTTCACGTCAGTAATCCCAACATTTTGGGAGGCCGAGGCGGGTGGATGACCTGAGGTCGGGAGTTCGAGACCAGCCTGACCAACATGGAGAAACCCTGTCTCTACTAAAAATACAAAATTAGTTGGGCATGGTGGTGCATGTCTGTAATCCCAGCTACTTGGGAGGCTGAAGCAGGAGAATCACTTGAACCCGGGAGGTGGAGGTTGCCGTGAGTCAAGATCGGGCCATTGCACTCCAGCCTAGGCAACAAGAGTGAAACTCTGTCTCAAAAAAAAATTAATTAATTAAATAAATTAAATGAATAAAAAACCAAAACCCAAAACACTTATTTACAACTTGAAGACATGTCAAAAATGCTAAAACAGAGAAATTCTTTTATGCCTATTAGCATTTTCTCAGAAAAGATCGTTTCTGGGAAGTATGATCCCTTCCTGAAATTATCCTTCTCTTCTCATTAATACAACTAAACTTTAATTCCTTGGATTGTCAATGTTTTGAGTTATCTACTGCTGCATAACAAATACCTCAAAAGTTAATGGTTTAAAACAACAATAACCATCTATGATATTTCACAGTTCTGTGGGTTAGCTGGGCTGATTCTTCCACTCCATGTGGTATCAGCTAGACTCCCAATGTGCTGGGATTACAGACATGAGCCACCATGCCTTGCCATTCTCAGTTTTAATTTCTAATACAATAAATATCAATAGATATAAGCCATATCAGCAAAAGTTCTTTGGCATCTTCAATACTTATTGGGAGTAAAAAAGGAACCTGAAATGAAAACATTTGAGAAGCACTTCAATAGAGGCAAAAGAAGAATTGGGGACACCGATGAGAAATAGTATGGACTAAGAAATAATTGGACTAATGATTTTAAGGTGGTAGCAATGGGGAGTAAAAAGCGGCTCAATTTTAGATGTATTTTGAAGGGAAAGTCAACAAGATGGATCAGATGTGGGAAATGAGGAGAGAAGTCAAGTATTATTCCAAGGGTTTTGTTTCAGTTTTTGCTTTTGTCTTTCACCTAAGTGAACTGGTAGGATGGCACTGATACTAATTAGGAAAGACCAGGGAGGAAGAGATGTAGGGGAAATACAGTAAACTTCTTTGGAGAATGTTAAGTTTGAGATGTTCATTAAATATTTAAGTGTTAGGGGAGTGGTCTTGGGTGGAGATACAATCTTCAGAGTCTTAATCATATGGATTGCTTTTAAAACCATGACACTGGATGAGATCAACAAAGAAGTGAATGAAGATAGAAGAAAAAAGAGGTTGAAAGACTGAGCCTGGCAGGGCACGGTGGCTCACACCTGTCATTCGAGCACTTTGGGAGGCCGAGGTGGATGGATCTTCTGAGGTCAGGAGTTCAAGACCAGCCTGGTCAACATGGTAAAACCCCCTTCTCTACTAAAAATACAAAAATTAGCCAGGCGCAGTGGCGAGCGTCTATAATCCCAGCTACTCAGGAGGCTGAGGCAGGAGAATCGTTTGAACCCGGGAGGTGGAGTTGCAGTGAGCTGAGACTGAGAAAGCTGTCAGGTAGTTAAAAAAAAAAAAGGAGAGAATGGTAATTTGAACTGTTAAATGCTACTAATAGGTCAAGTAAGATAAAGACAAATAGATCATTGGTATCTGAGGGGCTGTGTGCCAGAGAGGAGAATAATGTGAGCAAAAGGCTCAAATCAGGAGCAGTGTGGTGTGCTAGAGCGTAAGGGACAGGGATGAGATGGGAGAGCAGGCAGGAGTCAGCTTGTGAAGGGCCTGGCATTCCATATTAAAGACTTAGACTTTATGCTGTGGGTTTGGGGAAGCCACTTTAGGCTGAAAATTGACACAGTCCAATTTGCATTTTAGATAGATCATTTTGGATGCTTAGGAAGGGTGGGGAGGATAGAGGATGGAACTGAGCCAAACCGAGCAAGGGTCTCAAGGAAGTGGAGGCTGTAGCAGGAGAGGGCCAGAGACAGTGAAGGTGTGCATTTCAGCCATGGATGTGGGGATGGAGAAGAGAGAGTTGATTAGGAATATTTAGGAAGCAGAATTCTCAAAACTTGGAAACTGCTGCAACTGGGGGAGTGAGAGAGGTAGAAGAATTAAGCTTGGGTAATAGACTGCATAGAAAGTGGGGTACCAACCTGAAATACAGAAATTAGGAGCCAAAACAGTTTGGGGGTGAAGAGATTGTCACATTTGGACATGTTATATTTGAGATGTTCATGAGAGATGTAGGTGGAGATGTCTAGAAGGCAGTTGGATATTCAGGTGTAAAAACCGAGGGAGAAGATCTTTAAAGAGTGGTACTGATGTAAAGTCTCAACCAGTATATATGTCCCAGCTTTCTAAAGAAAAACTAATTATAGTAAATTTCCAGTTTAAAAAATGTAATAATTCTTGAAGAACTTTGTATGTTTTAATCTGTTTGCATCAAGAGTTCTTGGGTCTGTTAATATAATTTGAGGGTATTTAACAGTTTAGTCATCGAAATCTGAAAATGTTTGGTTTCTGAATTGACTTCTCATGTTGATGGTTATACCAGTGCAGATAGCAGTAGGATGGTCTTACCAAATAATTGCCCTTTATGACTGCAGGGTAAACCAATTAGATTAATGGCACTAAGCCCGGCTGCACATTAGCACCACCTGGGGAGTATTTCAAACATACCAATAAACGTCTCTAATAATCAGAAAAATGCAAAGTAAAACCACAAGGAGCTATCACCTCACTCGTGTTACGTTGACTCTTATCAAAAAGATCAGTGACAACAAGTATTGGCTAGGATGTGTAGAAAATAGAACCTTTCCCAGGTGTGGTGGTTCATGCCTGTAATCCCAGCACTTCGTTAGGCCAAGGCAGGTGGATCTCTTGAGCTCAAGAGTTTGAGACCAGCCTAAAGCAAAAATTTTGTCATTTGTGACAATATGGATGAACCTAATTTAGCATAATAATTCATATTATGCTAAATGAAATAAACCAGACACAGAAAGATAAATACCACATACTCTCTCACTCATATATGGAATCTTTTTTTTTTTTTTTTTTTTGAGACGGAGTCTCGCTCTGTCGCCCAGGCTGCAGTTCAGTGGTACCATCTCGGCTCACTGCAAGCTCCGCCTCCTAGGTTTATACCATTCTCCTGCCTCAGCCTCCCGAGTAGCTAGGACTACGGGCGCCCGCCACCTCGCCTGGCTAGTTTTTTGTATTTTTTAGTAGAGATGGGGTTTCACCGTGTTAGCCAGGATGGTCTTGATCTCCTGACCTCGTGATCTGCCTGTCTCGGCCTCCCAAAGTGCTGGGATTACAGGCTTGAGCCACCGTGCCCAGCCTATATATGGAACCTTAGAAAGTCTAGCTCATAGAAATAGAGAGTAGAATGACGGTTACCACAGGCTAGAGACAGGGGGATAGATGGGAAAAAGGGAGGTACTGGGTCAAAGGGTACAACATTTCAGTTAGACAAGAGAAGTTCTGGTGTTCCACGTACAACACAGTGACTATAATTGTTAATAATGTTTTGTATATTCCAAAACAGCTAAAATATATTATTTTCAATGTTCTTACCAAAAGAAATTATAAACATTTGAAGTGATTGATATGTTAATTAGGCTGATTTGATCATTCCATAATGTCTGCATGTAAGGAAAAAAATACATTGTACTCCATAAATGTATATAATCATTATTTGTTGGTCTAGTGTGGTGGTTCACACCTTTAATCCCATGCTTTGGGAGACCAAGCAGGAAGGATTGCTTGAGCCCAGGTGTTTGAGACCTGCCTGGTAACATAGCGTGACCTTGTCTCTACAGAATGTTTTTTATTTTTTTTATTTTTTTTATTTTATTTTATTTTTTTTTGAGACGGAGTCTCGCTCTGTCGCCCAGGCTGGAGTGCAGTGGCCAGATCTCAGCTCACTGCAAGCTCCGCCTCCCGGGTTCACGCCATTCTCCTGCCTCAGCCTCCCGAGTAAGCTGGGACTACAGGCACCCGCCACCTTGCCCGGCTAGTTTTTTGTATTTTTTAGTAGAGACGGGGTTTCACCATGTTAGCCAGGATGGTCTCGATCTCCTGACCTCGTGATCCGCCCGTCTCGGCCTCCCAAAGTGCTGGGATTACAGGCTTGAGCCACCGCGCCCGGCCTTACAGAATGTTTTTTAAAACTTAGCCAAACATTGTGGAAAACGCTTGTAGTCCTAGCTACTCAAGCGGCTGAGGTAGAAGGATCACCTGAGCCCAGGAATTTGAGGCTGCAGTGAGCTGTGAGCTATGATCACACCACTGCCCCCCATTCTGAGTGACAGAGTGAGATCCTGTCTCTAATAATCATCATCATCATCATCAATTAAAAATAAAGCAAAACTGAAATGTACCAACATACCAGTGGCATGATGTCTCACCAAGATACTTTGGTTCGATTCGTCTGGAGGGGGCCACAGGCATTCTAGGTTTGAAAAGCTCTTCCTGATGATTTTAATTAGCAGTCAAGGGTAATTCACTGGATTAGAGGAATTATTTTGCTATGTTTTTTTTAGCACAATTAAAAAATTCATTTTAGAGGCTGGGCATGGTGGCTCACGCCTGTAATCCCAGCACTTTGAGAGGCCGAGGCAGGCGAATCACGAGGTCAGGAGATCGAGACCATCCTGGCTAACACGGTGAAATCCTGTCTCTACTCAAAATACAAAACAAAACGAAAAAAAAATTACCCGGGCGTGGTGGCGGGTGCCTGTAGTCCCAGCTACTCTAAAGGCTGAGGCAGAAGAATGGCATGAACCCGGGAGGCGGAGCTTGCAGTGAGCCGAGATTGCGCCACTGCACTCCAGCCTGGGCGACAGAGCGAGACTCCGTCTCAAAAAAAAAAAAAAAAAAAAAAATCATTTTGGATTAAAACTCCCTTGAAGCAAACCGGTATTAATTCACTGTGTTAACTGACTGAGGAAATTTTCTCTCAGCCTTGCATATGTGCACAGGACTTGTGGGACACTGAAGCTGAAGAGTATAAGACAGCAAGTAGTGAGGGTCCCTGAAGAAGGAACCGGAACAACAGCTTCGCAGAAAACCCATCAGAAAAAGCAGAACAGCCTGATGTGAATTGGTGACTATGCTATCTAGGCTCAAGAAAGGATCTCAGGGTTCAGCAAGCCCCTCATCAACCTCCACTACCAACAAATCCTGAATTGACAAACCAAAGACTTGTTTAGACTGACCAATCACTTCCCCTTATGTAGCTTTGTGGCTTCTGTCTTAATAAGCCCCTTGCCTTTGGTGGAGAGAGATGGCCTTCCTGGGCTATTCTCCTCCTGTGTCTCTCTATATGAGTAAACCCCAAGGCTTTACGCCATTGTCTCTGAATTATTCTTTTGATGTCTCAGAGCATTTGCTTACTTTTAATCACAATAAATCACAATCTCAAATAAACAAGCACTTTGTTGAATTTGAGCTGTTTGCACAAGATAGGACAGACAAATGCAACCAATACTTTGCCTCTCAGTTACTAAGTCAGGCAAGATAAACCCATGGTCATAAGTATTCACTCAAATTCCTTACCAAAAATTGTTTGGACGAAGGGAGGCAGGATGGTGCACTTCCGGGTTCTTCTTCACCACCAACTCTTCCCGTGTGTGCGAGAATGCAGCTGACGCCCGGGAAGGTGCAGATTAATCAGGCATGCACCAGGTGATGTCAATTCGAGGAGACCAAGATTTACCTGGTGGCACCTGCGGAGCGCCCCCCCTCCCCCGACATGCCCGTGCCCCGCCTATTGCCCTTCCACTCCTAGAAAAGTCGCTCCCAGCAGATGCGCCGGGGGGCAGGCTTTCTCAGCCCCCACTCTTGTCGGGACTGTATTAGAAATTCCGCCCCCCACCCCCCACCCCAGCTCCAGTCCCTGAAGCTAGATGACCAAAGAATAAATTTGCAGTTTTGCTTTTAGCCTTGCCTACTCGCTGGTTCTTTTGTGCCCTCTCTGGTGGTCTTAGAAAAACAAATCAAAAATGACCTCGACTCTTCTCTGGATTCTACCCACTGATGAAAATTCAGATTTTTCTTGAACAGTAGAATAAGAAAATAAGATGTTTTCTGGGAAGCAAGGTGTGTGTAAATATGTGTATGTATATATATATATATATATATATATATATATATATATATTTTTTTTTTTTTTTTTTTTTTGAGACAGGGTCTCACTGTGTTGCCCAGGATGGAGTGCAATGGTGCCATCTTGATTCACTGCAACCTCTGCTTCCCAGGTTCAAGCGAGCCTCTCACCTCAGCCTCCTGAGTAGCTGGGACTACAAGCATGTGCCACCATGTGCAGCTAATTTTTGTATTTTTAGTGGAGATGAGGTTTCACCATGTTGACCAGGCTGGTCTTGAACTCCTGATCTCAAGTTATCCGCATGCCTCGGCCTCTCAAAGTGCTGGGATTACAGGCGTGAGCCACCTTGCCCAGCAGCAATATATATTTTCTATGCTGTGGAACAAATTACAATAAACTTAGTGGATAAAGAATCTGAGCATGGCTTTACTGGATCCTCTACTTAGGGTCTCACAAGCTTTATTCAAATTGTTGGCCAGATTGCATTTTCATTTGGAGGCTCAACTAGGGAAGAACCTGCTTCCAAACTAATACAACTTATTTGAGAATGTATTTCCTTGTGAATGTATTTTTGAAGATCCTGGCTTTTTGTAGCCATTTGTCGGAGGCACCTAGACTAACACAACATCCTTTGTCAAAGTAATCCCATTCCTGGGATTTTATACCACTAAAATGTAAAATTCAAAAGATATGTGTAAAACAAGATGTATGCACTGTTATTAACTGCAGTGTTATTTCTTTTTGTTTTAATTTTACTTTAAGTTCTGGGATACATGTGCTGAACATGCAGGTTTGTTTTATATAGGTATACATGTGCCATGGTAGTTTACTGCACCTATCAACCCGTCATCTAGGTTTTAAGTCCTGCATGAATTAGGTATTTGTCCTAATGCTCTCCCTAGTGTTATTTCTAATAACGAAAAAGTGGAAATAATACACATGTTTAACAATCGGAGCATGGCTGCATAGATTATAGCACATCCACTTCAAAGAAAATTATGCAAGCATTAAACTAATAATCATGAAGAATACAGAATCACAAGGGAAACACATGGGAGAGGGTTTACAATCAGATATGCATTTATTTTTTTAAAAGCAGAACATAAAATTATATAAACACTACAGTAACAAGTAAGAAAAAGTAAATAATGAAGAAAATCCATATGTTTGGTTCATGGAATTATGATTTTTAAATAACTTTCCTTTACCAATATGACATTTTTAAGACAATAACTAAAAAGTATAAAATAGGCTGGGTGCAGTGGCTCATGCCTATAATCCCAGCACTTTGGGAGGCCAAGGAGGGTGGATCACTTGAGGTCGGGAGTTTAAGACCAGCCTGACCAACATGGAGAAACCCCATCTCTACTAACAACACAAAATTAGCCTGGTGTGGTGGTGCATGCCTGTAATCCCAGCTACTCAGGAGGCTGAGGCAGGAGAATCGCCTGGGAGGCAGAGTTTGCGGTGAGCTGAGATGCTGAGATCGCGCCAATGCACTCCAGACTGGGCAATAAGAGAGAAACTCCATCTCAAAAAAAAAAAAAAAAAAAGTATAAAATAAAAACAATGAGGGAGTTAAATTGTCAGTGGTTCTTAATTGAAGTAGACTTTAGAATTTAGAATTTAAAAACACTAAGTTCTACTTTGTGAAGATTGTGAGATGGGGTTGGGGCACTCATATACTTAAAACACATACATACACAACACCCCAACCCACCCCTCCACACTGAAATACACAGGTGATTCTGATGCGTATAGATAGGTAAATTTTCAGCATAAAGTTTCACATGGAGAATAAGGGAGATAGTCTAGCAAGAAGCTGAGCATTGCCTATGAGGCACTTTGGGTGATGAAGACCAGGCTGTTCTTAGCATGCACCTGGACTGTTGCAGCCACTGTCTTTAGCATTTGTAGCTTGTGGGCATTCTGAGGTATCGCCCTCTAGGCAGGATTTCTCCACAAGGCGGAAGGCCTCCAGGAACTCATTAATATCGATGTGGCCATCTTTGTTGAAATCAATACTCCGGGCAAGGTCACAGATGCAGTCATCTGTAATGTCGATATTCATATGAGAGCTTAACAGCTTCCAGGTCTGCCTGAACTCGTCCAGTGAGATGAACCCTTATCAGAGGGAGGAAATCACTTCAGTGTGTTGGTCTATTTTTTAATATTCATTTTCTCTGACATCCTTACAAGGACACCTGCTCCCTACTGCTTAACAGAGAGACACCCAAAGCCTAGTATCTAATTTAAACTTCCAAGAGGATCACACAAAACATTGGCTCACCAAAGATTTTCAGCTGGGAACAATTTTGCTCCCCTCCCTCCAGGGGACATTTGGCAATGTCTGGAGACATTATTGTTTGTTATGACTAAGATGGAGGTGAGGTGCTACTGACCTCTAATAAATAAAGGCCAGGCATGCTGCCAAACATCTTATAATGCACAAGATGGACCCCAAAACAAAGAATTATCTAGCCCAAAATGTCAACAGTACCACTATTGAGAAATCCTGCATTTAATCATCTCAAACATATACTAATTTATTCTGGCCATTAAAATCCTTTGGACCCCATACATCTATAGTCAATTGATTTTTTACAAGGGTCCCAAGATCATTTAATGGGGAAAGAATAGTGTTTTTCAACCATGATGGGGGACAAGCAGATATGCTCATACAAAAAGAGTAAAGCTAGACACCTACCTAACACTATATTAAAAAAACTAACTCGATATGGATCAAAGACCTAAATGTAAGAGCTAAAACTCTAAAACTCTTAGAAGCAAACATAAGTGTAAATCTTTGTGACCTTAGGTTATGCAACAGTTTTATAGCTAAAAAAGCTATAACACCAAAAACATAAACAACAAAAGAAAAAATAAATTGGACTTTTTCAAAATTAAAAACTTTTGGGTATCAGGCTGGGTGCGGTGACTCACGCCTGTAATCCCAGCACTTTGGGAGGCTGAGGCAGGTGGATCACGAGGTCAGGAGTTCAAGACCAGCCTGGCCAACATGGTGAAACCCCATCTGTACTAAAAATACAAAAATTAGCCAGGCATGGTGGCAGGTGCCTGTAGTCCCAGCTACTCAGCAGGCTGAGGCAGAAGAATCGCTTGAACCCAGGAGGCAGAGGTGGCAGTGAGCCAAGATTGTGCCACTGCACTCCAGCCTAGGTGACAGAGTAAGGCTCTGTCTCAAAAAAAAAAAAAAAAAAAAAAACTTTCGGGCATCAAAGGACGCTACCAAGAAAGTGAAAAGACAATCCACAAAATCAGAAAAAAAAAGTTGCAAAGCATATGTCTGATAATGTCCTAGTACCCAGAATTTATGAATAACTCTTACAACTCAAATAAAAAGACAAATAGCTCAATTTAAAAATAGACAAAGGATTTGAATAGACATATCTCCAAAAGAGATATACAAATGGCCAATAAGCACATGAAAATGTTCAACATCATTAGTTATTAAGGAAATGAAAGTCAAAACTACAGTAGAATGGGTATAATAAAAACTAAAAAAAAAAAAAACCGACAAAAAACAAAAATGGAAAATAACAAGCGTTGGTGAGGATGTAGAGAAACTGGAACACTTATACATTGTTGGTGGCAATATAAATAGGTACAGCTACTGTGAGAAATGGTTGGGTAATTCCTCAAAAAGTTAAACATAGAATCACCATATCACCAAGCAATTACACTCCTAGGTATATACCCAAGAAAACTGAAAACATATATTGACACAAAAAGTCACACATGAATGTTCATAGCAGCATCGTTCATAGTAGCCAAAAGTAGAAACAATCCAAAGTCTATCAACTAATGACTGGATAAATACAACTCTGTCCACACAGTGGAATATTATTCAGTCATTAGAAAGGAACGAAAAACTGATACTGCTGCAACATGGATGAATCTTGAACACAGGCTAGGTGACAGAATCCAGACACCAAAGGCCATATTTTGCATGATTCCGTTTATATCAAATGTCCAGAATAGGCAAATCCATAGAGACGGAAAGTAGATTAGTGGTTGCCAGGGACTCGTGGAGGAGGGATAGGGAATGAGGAGTAATTGCTAATAGGTATGAGATTTCTTTCTGGGGTGATTAAAGTGTTCTAGGCCATGCGCAGTGGCTCACGCCTGTAACCCCAGCACTTTGGGAGATTTAGGCGGGCGAATCACGAGGTCAGGAGATCGAGACGATCCTGGCTAACATGGTGAAATCCTGTCTCTACTAAAAATACAAAAAAAAAAAAAAAAAAAGCCAGGTGTAGTGGCACATGCCTGTAATCCTAGCTACTTGGGAGGCTGAGGCAGGAGAATCACCTGAACCCAGGAGGTGGAGATTGCAGTGATCCAAGACTGTGCCACTGCACTCTAGCCTGGGTGACAGAGGGAGACTCTGTCTCAAAAAAAAAAAAAGAAAAAAGTTCTAAAATTAGATAGTGGTGATCATTATACAATCTTGTGACTTTACCAAGAACCATTAAATTGAATACTTTACACAGGTGAATTATGTGGTTTGTGAATTATGCCTCAAATGAAACCAATAATAACATTGAAAAAAGCCTTTGGACCATTGGGGGAACAGGATGTGGGGGAACAGGATGAGGATGTACAGGACCTCACATTTTTTTAATAACTTCCTGTGAATCTATAATTATTTCAAAATTTAAAGTTAAAAAAAGTTTTGGGAGTGAGGTTGCCAATGCTTTTCTATTCTATGCACTTTTCATTACTTTGTGGCTATCTTCGATGGTACTGTAAAGGATATCACATCTTTCTTTTGCTTTTTTTTTTTTTTGTGACAGAGTCTCAACTCTGTCACTGAGGCTGGAGTCCAGTGGCACAACCTCGGCTCACTGTAACCTCCGCCTCCCGGGTACAAGCGATTCTCCTGCCTCAGCCTCCCAAGTACCTGGGATTATGGACATGTGCCACCACACCTGCCTAATTTTCGTATTTTTAGTAGAGACTGGGTTTTGCCATGTTGGCCAGACTAGTCTCGAACTCCTGACTTCAGGTGATTCACCCGCCTCGGCCTCCCAAAGTGCTGGGATTACAGGCAGGAGCCACCATGCCCAGAGGATATCACATCTTCTAATAATTATTCTTCCTATAAGAAGCTCTCATTCAGTTTGTCTTCATTCTTCTCTGCCCCACTTCTTTTTCTATGGGTTGCTTATACTACTCAAGTACTTTCCTAGTTTCTGCCATTTATAAGCACTAATCTTCTTACCTTGCTCTCCAAATGCCTGAGTGGAGATGAATCAGGAAGGACATTAAGGGTTTGAGGTAAAATACTTGCAGTGCGTTAAAAGTGATAGAATAATGAGTGCCTTTACCTGAATGATCACTGTCTATGATCCTAAAAATGGTCTCCAGGTTGGATCGGTTTCGGTACAGTGTTTCCAGCAAACTTGATTGTATGTTCTGCAAGAAAAAATTCATTTTCCTTCTTTGTCATATGTTTAGGCTTGTTCCAATATATAATTAACACACAATCAACCCTGACAGTCACACATTCTTGAAAAAATCTGAAAATATTTTGCCATGCCTCCATTCCCTCTACCCAGTTCGGCCCACCAAATAATCTAGTGGTTTAAGAAGCACCTCACCCATGATGAAAATTTTCCAAAATTGACTGTGGTGATGGTTGCACACACAGGTTATGTATGCCTTGTCTAAAATGCTTGGGACCAGAAATGTTTTGAATTTTGGATTTTTTCGGACATTGTAATATTTACATGTATATAAGGAGATATCTTGGGTATGGGACCCAAGTTTAAACACAAAATTAATTTTTGTTTCATATACACCTTAAACATCTAGCCTGAATGTAATTTTTGTTTGTGTGCTTTGAGACAGAGTTTTGCTCTTGTTGTCCAGGCTGGAATGCAGTGGCCTGATCTCAGCTCACTGCAACCTCCGCCTCCTGGGTTCAAGCGATTCTCCTGCCTCAGCCTCCCGAGTAGCTGGGATTAGAGACATGCACCACCACGCTCAGCTAATATTTGCATTTTTAGTAGAGACGGGATTTCCCCATGTTGGTCAGGCTATCTCGAACTCCTGACCTCAGGTGATCTGCCTACCTTGGCCTCACAAAGTGCTGGGATTACAGGCATGAGCCATCGTACCCGGCCACCTGAAGGTAATTTTATAAAATATTCTTAATAATTGTGTGCATGAAACAAAGCTTGCATACATTGAACCATCAGAAAGCAAAGGTGTCAGATGTGGAATTTTTCACTTGTGGCATCATGTTGGCACTCAAAAAGTTTTGGACTTTGGAGCCTTTCAGATTTGTTTTTTTGAACAGAATCTCACTGTGTTGCCCAGGCTGGAGTGCAGTGGCATGGTCTTGGCTCACTGCAACCTCTGCCTCCTGGGTTCAAGTGATCCTCCCACCTCACCTCCCAATAGCTGGGTCTACAGGCATATGCCACCACACAAGGCTAATTTTTGTATTTTGAGAAGAGATGGGGTTTCACCGTGTTGGCCAGGTTGGTCTCGAACTCCCGGCCTCAAGTGATCCACCCTCCTCAGCCTCCCAAACTGCTAGGATTACAGGAGTGAGCCACCGCACCCAGCCGAATTGTACACTTTAAATGGATGAATTGCATGGTATGTGAATTATATTGTAATAACACTGTTAAAAGAAGTACCTAGCCCAAGGTTGCACATACATTACATATTCTATAAGTAGTTATTGAATAAATACTTTTTTAAGTAGAGTAAGCACCATGGTGTTGAGGAAAGAAAATGGGCCTTGAGGTAAGACAGACCCTTGGCTTGAGTCCCAACTCAGTCGTTCTATGACCTCAGGCAAGTTGCTAACTGCTGTGGGCAGTAATGGTGCTGATAATATGTATCTCTTAGAGTGGTTTTGAGGATTAACTGAGGCAGCGTATGAAAACCACTTAACACAAAGCCTGACACATAGAAACTCAAGAAATAGTTATTCCCCTTTCTCACCCATCCAGCTTTTTGGGTTATTACTAATTGGTTGTTTCTGACTCAAGTTCTCTCTAAGGAGTATCATAGTCCACATGTGCTCTCATTCACCATTACCACATCATTACCTCGTGGCTCACTTGTTCCTTGGCCAAGTTCTTCAGCCAAGACTTGTACTCCAGCATGTTGTCTGCTGAGCTGTTCACCAGCTGTGACCTCAGCATCCGCCATGGCAGTCCTAAATGCAACACAGACTCCACCGCTGCTGCCCAGTCACTCAAGGTGATCAAACCTACAGGTGAGAGCGAACTTGTTGACTTGTCACCTAGAAGTCTAGTTTCCTGCCCAATGCTGTGTATATTTTTATCCTGACAGCCTTCTTACTATCTGCAGGTAATAGAAATAATGGGCATGGGCACTATTTTTGTTGGTAGTGGCAAAGTTGGTTGGAAGATAGGCTTGCCAGATAAAATACAAGACGTCCAGTTAAATTTTATTGAAGACAGACCATAAAGTACATAAAAGTGCCAAATATTGCATAAAAATTATTTGTTGTCTGTCTGTCTGCAATTCAAACTTAATTAGGCATTTTACATTTTTGTTTACTGAATCTGGAAATGCTTCTGCAAGCCACATAAGAGTCTTGTGAATAATACCATAAAACATTATATACCTATAGCATTGGTTATTTAAAAAAATTAAACCACCTAAATTCCTTAGAATATATCATTCACTGAAACTCTTGGAAGGCTACAGTATGTGTACATGAAAAGATATTACTATTAATTCATAAATGTTACTGCTGTTTTTAAATAGGGATATATTTAGTCAATGTCTATTAGAAATTCCATTAATTGAGCAGACAACATTTTTAGCTTGGCTAATAAATCATGAAATAGGCAAGCACACACTCATCTTCAACAAGTCAAGTCATTGATCTTTTGCCAGTCTTATACTCTTATAACTTCTCCCACTTGTTCTTTGCTTGGTTCTGGCCACGTTACCCTTCGCTGACTCTATTTATTTTCACCCTCTCTATTTGGCCAAGTTCATATTTTGTTAAAAGCTTAGAATTTTAAAATTTAGTTAGAATAAATGAGACATTAAGTTGAATAAAATGGAGGATATAGCCAAAGGGGACTTTGGGTCACTCATTAAAGCAACAAATATTTATTTGCTAACTAGTGTAAGACAGAGATTTTCTGGCTAGCTTCCCTCCTCTGTGAATCTTTAACTTGATCATTCTTACCGACTTTATCTGCATCATGCTTCTTAAATTCACTGAGAAGATCTGAAGAATGAGCAAACAGCTTCTCCCTCAGAGCTCTCAGAGCCGACTCCTCCACTCTGCTAATCCTGGGACAGGAGATGAAAAGCAACATTTTAACACACGGGTATAGAAGAAATACTTGGAGATTTTACTATATTTCTACTCTCTCTTTCTTATCAGTCTCCCAAGAGCTCAGTTTTTGAGGGAGAGCTCCTTTACTCTTCCCTATTGTACACAAACAGGATGAGCATGGGGAATGCCGCTGTCCTTCCTGGTATGGGACAGTGGTTAGAGAAGTTCTGGAGAAAGATCACCTCTGTGGTAAAGTCATCTCATCATCCTATGCTTCAATTTCCCCACCTGTAAAACAGTGATTAAAACGCTACCTAGCTCTACCACACAGGATTATTGTGAAGAGTACAAGATTTCATGTACGGCACTTAGAAGAAAGCCTGGCACACAGAAAGCACTCACCAAATAGTATCTGTTATCACAATTATTGTGCATTCCTTGTAATTTATCATGTGAAACAGAAGGCAAAATTTATGAATAACAAAATAACACTAGTTTACTTTTTTCATTCTTATTGGGTCAACAGAACAATGCTGGGCACAGTACTTGGCCTAAAGCAAGTGCTCAATAAATATCTGTAGTTGAATGAACAAGAATATAAAAAGAGGTTTGGTGTGGTGGCTCATGCCTGTAATCCCAGCACTGTGGGAGGCCAAGGTGGGTGGATTCTTTGAGCCCAGGAGTTCGAGACCAGCCTTGGTAACATGGCAAAACCCCTCTCTACTCAAAATACACACAAAAAAATAACCAGGCATGGTGACGCATCCCTGTAGTCCCAGCTACTTGTGGGGCTGAGGTGGGAGGATCACTTGAGCCCAGGAGGTAGAGACTGCAGTGAGCCAAGATCGCATCACTGCACTGCAGTCTGGGTGACAAAGTGAGACCCTGTCTCAAAATATATATATATACATATAAAGAGATAAAAGGTAAGCGTACGTTACTTGTAATATCTTATTGAGGAACCAATCATTCTATAAATAATGACCAGATAACCTATCTTTTCCAGTGTTAAAAGTTAAAAAAAATTAAATCATGTTTGATGAGAATCTTACTGCAGTTGAAGGCATTTAACATGACAGTCTTTAACTGGGCTACATAGACCCTTAAAAGAATGTGAACCACCTGGGCGCGGTGGCTCATGCCTGTAATCCCAGCACTTTGGGAGGCTGAGGCCAGTGGATCACCTGAGGTCGGGAGTTTGAGACCAGCCTGACCAACATGGAGAAACCCCGTCTCTACTAAAAATACAAAATTAGCTGGGCGTGGTGGCGCATGCCTATAATCCCAGCTACTAGGGAGGCTGAAGCAGGAGAATTGCTTGAACCTGGGAGACGGAGGTTGTGTTGAGCCGAGATCGTGCCATTGCACTCCAGCCTGGGCAACAAGAGTGAAACTCCGTCTCAAAAAAAAAAAAAAAAATGTGAACCTAGCCTGGCATGGTGGCACTTGCCTATAGTCCTAGCTATTTGGGAGGCTGAGGTGGGAAAATCACCCGAGCCTGGGAGGTCGAGACTGCAGTGAGCCAAGATCGTGCCACTGCACTCCAGCCTGAACAACCAGAGTGAGACCCTGTCTCAAAAAAAAAAAAAAAAGGTGTGAACCAGTTAGGCATGGTGGCTCATGCCTATAATCCCAGCACTTTGGGAGGCTGAAGTGGGAGGATCACTTGAGGCCAGGAACTCAAGACCACCCTGGGCAACACAGCTAGGCTGGGTTTCTTTACCAAAAAAAACTTTTAAAAATTAGCCAGGCGTGGTGGTGCATGCCTGTAATCTCAGTTACTTGGGAGACTACAGCAGGAGGATTGCTTGAGCCCAGGAATTTGAGGTTATGATCACGCTACTATACTCTGGCCTTGGCGATAGAGCAAGGCCCTATCTCTACAAAAGGAAAAGAAAGTGTGAACCACCTAAAACTCACCCCAAATTTCACACGTATGTGAGCATATGTGATATTTTGTAGACAGCTTGTTGTTTTATCAGAGGCTAACAGAAGTATGGGACTCCTAAAAAGTTTAAGAACCACTAGCTAGACAAAGCATTTAAGCTGCTCCTGGTAATCTGTAGTCATGGAGAATTATGCAGGGACGGAGTAGGGCAATGCCCTTGAAAGCTATCTAGATGTAGAAGGCTTTCCTGTCCGTACGTCAAGCAACACTTAGTAAACACTTACTAAATGCAGAGCTCTACATGGATTATCTCATTAATCCCTCAACACTCATTGAAGAAGGAACGATAACATTAAGTCCATTATGCCCGTTACGGCCAGAGATAGTAATTAGGTCGGGGTCACATAGCTACCAAGAAGTGAGGCCAGATATCCAACTGGCTGTGATGGCTCCAAGCTGGCTCTGCTATTATTGTGAGAAGTGGATTGAAACAAAAAGTAAATGAATTCTGACTGAGGATTCCTCTAAGAAGAGCATGTTATCAGGCCAGGCATGGTGGCTCACACCTGTAATCCTAGCACTTTGGGAGGCCAAGGCAGGAGGATCACTTGAGCTCAGGAGTTTGAGACCAGCCTGGGCAGAATAGTGAGACTCTGTCTCTACAAAAAATTTTAAAAATTAGCTGGGCGTGGTGGCGCATGCCGGTAGTCCCAGGTATCAGGTAGCTGAGGTGGGAGGATCTCTTAAGCCCAACAGGTCAAGGGTGCAGTGACCTGTCATCATGCCACTGTACTCCAGCCTGGGTGACAGACCTGTCTCATTAAAAAAAAAAAAAAAAAAAAGCATGTTTTCTTGAGTTTATGGACATTGAGACATCATCAATTATGGCTGCTCAGCGACATTTCCCTCCTTTTCTCTAAGTTCTCCACTGTGCTCCTACAGTTGAAGTCACTGGATAAGTGATAAATCAGGTGATGTTGTACGTATTTAATGCAATCAATGAAGGTTTCAAAGAGCTGAATGCTTTTTGACTATCTTATTGAAACACACTATTTCCAGGATTCTCTACAGTGACTCTTTTTGCAGTGACAACCCCTAAATCCTATGGGATCATAGTTCTGCGCTCCAGGTACCAGGGCTCACCCCTGGAGATTCTAATTCGGTAGGGTTGGGTGAGGCTCAAATGGCTGACTTTTTATAAAGCTCCAAAGATGATTTTGCTGCACAGTAGGTCTGACATTCATTTGGTGAGTTTTTATTTTTACATAATTCTTCTTTTTAAGTGAGGCTGGCCTATATTTAATAACTTGAGAATGATTTAAAATAATGTACTTTTATAGCACTCACACAAGGGTAAATGCTAAATACTAATATGTCCTCTACCCACCTGATTCATGCTAACTTTGCCTATCTTAATTTCTAATTCTGTTAGGCTGAATAATTAAAGAAGCATGTTTAGTAGCACTAAAATTGTATCTGTTAGCACCTTGTATACTCTGAGGCCATCTTTGCTGTGGGAGGCAATATTGCATAGACATTAAAAGTGTGGGTTCTGAAATAGAATTGCCTCGGTCAAGGACTGCCTTCACTCAAGGACTAGCTGTGTGGCCACAGGTCAGTTGATTTAACCTTGGTTCTTTAATAATCTCCTCTATAAAACTGAAATTAATAACAATATCTGTTGCATAAATTCACTGTGAGACTACACATATAAATTCTTTATAACATTTTGTGGTGGTAATCTCTCAACTAAGAACTCAGAATCATCTCAAAAGCTACCATTTATTTATTTGTTTAATTTTTGAGACGGAGTCTCGCTCTGTCGCCCAAGCTGGAGTGCAGTGGCGTGATCTCGGCTCACTGCAACCTCCACCTCCTGGGTTCCAGCGATTCTCCTGCTTCCGCCTCCCGAGTAGCTGGGATTACAGGTGTGCACCACCACACCTGGCTAATTTTTTTGTATTTTTAGTAGAGATGGGGTTTCATCATGTTGGCCAGGCTGGTCTCAAACTCCTAACCTCAAATGACCCACTCGGCTTGGCCTCCCAAAGTGCTGGGATTACAGGCGTGAGCCTCCACGCCTGGCCAAAAGCTACCATTCAAATAATATTATATGCTTCCTTCCAGAAAGAAAGGGGCCTCATTAACAAATATGTGCACTGAATCTCACTTGCCAAATCTCCAGACAGTGAAAGACCCTCTGGCTGTGGCTTGTAGGGGTAACACAAACCCGTTAACGATGAGAGAAAATAGAAGAGTAACTTTAGAAAGACTTAGTGGTTTAGTAAGCAGACTTTACCCAAGACGCAGCCATGGAGACTAATTTCTTCTTCTTTTTTTTTTTTTTTTTTTTTTTTTTTTTGAGACAGTTTTGCTGTGTCACCCAGGCTGGAGTGCAGTGGCACAATCTTGGCTCACTGCAAACTCCACCTCCCGAGCTCAAGCCATCCTCCCACCTCAGCCCTCCAAGTAGCTGGGACTACAAGAGCACGCCACCACATTAAGCTAATTTTTGTATTTACTGTGGAGATGGGGTTTTGCCATGTTGCCCAGGCTGGTCTGGAATTCCTGGGCTCAAACTATCCTCCTGCCTTAGTCTCCCAGAGTGCTGGGATTACAGGCATAAGCCACTGTGCCCCACTGAAAAGAATTTCTGCAGAAAACAAATTTGTTGCTTCCATTAATGGTGGGTAGATAGAGCTATTAGGAGTGTGTGGAGGAGAAGGAAGAGACTCCTACTCTAATGTCTATCGTATTAATAGAACTTCATGTGACATAGCCAAATTCTGAATTCTCACGTAGAATTTGGATAAATATAATGTCTGACACTTCATTCAATGATTCTATAAACACTATCATTTTTTTCTGAAAACCACTCATTGAAAAGTCTTGCCTTTGCCTCATGGTGAGTGTGTTGGTCACCTTGTTAGTTTGATACTGCACGATATGTGGGGTCAGGGCTGGCCCCAGTTTGACATAGGCTCCTCTGTTGCTGCCAACTTCATAGTAGTTGGAGGCAGAAAAGATCGTTAATACCTACATCAAAACAGAAGAGAGAAAGGCATTCACGTTCACTGAAGAAACCCTCACCCTCAATCCTATGTGGCCCAACTCAACTGCAGAGGCTGCTGTTTCTCCTAGTGCTCATCTGAGAAACCTCTTCCTTCCCTCCCTCTCTCCCTCCCTCCCTCCTTTCCTTCCCTCCTTCCTTCCTTCCTTCCTTCCTTCCTTCCTTCCTTCCTTCCTTCCTTGTCATCAATGCTAATAGGGCAAGAGTTGTGACTCAAGTCATAGAAATTTGAATTCCAATAGTTTCACAATGTATCTTCTTCACATTTTTTTCCCAACTGAAAATAGCAGGGGTCACAGAAAACACCATATTTGCTTCAACTTTGAGGCGAACTGGGGCTGATAAACCAGGATGGCCATTGCAATGAGCAGGAAAATCAGTTCTGAGAGTTGATGTGGTGCCTTAAAGCAGAGTTTCCTACGGACGGTTGTGGCTCCTCAGATGCTATATGAAAAAAGTTTTCACAGTCAATACCTTGGGAAATGCTAGATACTGTATCTCTTCCTGAAGATTTACAGTGGTAGGAAACTAAAGCTTCTTAGAAGTCCTGCAATAAAGAAACTTGTACAGGCCAGGTGCGGTGGCTCAAGCCTGTAATCCCAGCACTTTGGGAGGCCGAGACGGGCGGATCACGAGGTCAGAAGATCGAGACCATCCTGGCTAACACGGTGAAACCCCGTCTCTACTAAAAAATACAAAAAACTAGCCGGGCAAGGTGGCGGGCGCCTATAGTCCCAGCTACTTGGGAGGCTGAGGCAGGAGAATGGCGTGAACCCGGGAGGCGGAGCTTGCAGTGAGCTGAGATCTGGCCACTGCACCCCAGCCTGGGTGACAGAGCGAGACTCCGTCTCAAAAAAAAAAAAAAAAAAAAAAGAAACTTGTACAGTATAACCTAGTGGTATTAGGAGAGACAAATATTGTAGGATTCGGAGATGTCCAAAGATCAGTCAGGATGTTAATTGTGCTCCTGAGAAGACAAATGATCCTGAATCCCTGCCTGGGGAGCAGTGCAGAAATCCAATTACCCTGTAGGCTTTTTTGAGACATGTGACAGTGAGCCACAAGACCTGAAGAATAGAGGTGTGGCTGGGAAAACACAGGCCTTGTATTTCCATTCATAAAACGGGACCATGTCACTCAGGCTATTGGTGGACAGTGGCCTCAATCAAACTTTGGGTATTAAACAGGCTGTAAGAGTCAAGGATAAACGACTGTAAAGGACCTAGTTGCTTTGAGCAAGTGGGTAACAAATATAAGGTCTGTAGGTTGTTAGAAACTGAGAGCCTTTGCTCATCCAGGCCTGAGCCCTTTGGACTACTTCGGTGACACACAAGCCTGTGCTGCTGCAGAGGGAGCACCCACCTTGCGGTTGTGACAGAATTCATAGCCTTCAGGTTTGCATTCGTGTGAACGGATCAGGAATTGCAGGTTGTATTTTTGTAGCAACTGTTGTGTCACATCAGGCCCAAAATAACAGCCTCCTCCTCGAATAGTGTTGGCCTTGCAGCCCTCTTGAGCCATGGGATCACTCCACAGGATATCTACAACCTGAGAAGACCAAGAGATGTTTTCCTTCCCCAAAACTAGATACATATTCATCCACAGGCATTCAAATGAAAAGAAGAGGAGGAGGAGGAGGAATAAAAATAAGTGAATAAATGTCCATGCAAGAAATATTTGACATACATTTATATTTTGGACCTCTAAGGGTCCAGAATTTCTTATTGCTCACAAAATGAATGTGTGCATGTATACATATTCATTGACAAGTATATACCCACTTTCTTGAAAATAAATCTGATATGAAAGTTCAATATGTAAAACAGATGAAGTTGCCCTGCTAGAAGCTTTGATCATGGCCAGTAGTCTTCAGTCAGTGCCAATGCTCCAGACTCCTGGACGTTTGCCCTAAAGAGAAGGCACAAGTCCTGGGACTGGCAAGAGAGCCTCTTGCATATTCACAAGATCCCAGATGTGGTCCTGGGAAAGCGCAATTGACATTTTATTTCTTAAAGTAGTTTAAGAATTTTTTTTTTCTTTTTTACAAATTGCAGAGAAGGCCAGGCTATAATCCCAGTACTTTGGGAGGCTGAGGTAGGTAGATCATTTGAGGTGAGGAGTTCAAGATCATCTTGGCCAAGATGTGAAACCCCATCTTTACTAAAAATACAAAAAAATGAGCCAGGCATGGCAGTGCAACACCTGTAATCCCAACTATTGGGGAGGCTGAGGCAGGAGAATCACTTGAACCCGGGAGAGGGAGGATGCAGTGAGCCAAGATTGCAGTGGTTACACCACTGCAGTCCAACCTGGGTGACAGAGCGAGACTCCACCTCAAACAAACAAACAAACAAACAAATAAGTAATTGCAGAAGAGCTGAGCAATTTTTCTAACACTTCAGATTCTACCCTATTATTAATACTCAGGAAGACAGTAACTGCCAGTCATACACTACTCAGATGAAATAACTGAATAATTTTGGTTATTGACATTTAATACTTTCATTTTTTTTTTTTTTTTTGAGACAGGGTCTCACTCTGTTGTCCAGGCTGGAGTGCAGTGGTGTAATCTCAGCTCACTGCAACCTCCACCTCCCAGGTTCAAGGGATTCACCTGCCTCAGTCTCCCGAGTAGCTGGGATTACAGGCATGAGCCACCATGCCTGGCTAATTTTTGTATTTTTAATAGAGACTGGATTTCACCATGTTGACCAGAGGCTGGTCTAGAACTCCTAACCTCAGATGATCCTTCCTCCTTGGCCTCCCAAAGTGCTGGAATTACAGGCATGAGCCACCACGCCCAGCCAACATTTAATGCTTTCTAAAAGTACTTTTGTGAAAGAAAACCTTCATTTGATTTGTAAATATCAAGACATTATCACTGAGTCAGTTTGCCAAAGGAAAGACCTACACTTTACAATTTCAATTCTAAATTGGTGTTAAAGCCCAGATCAATAACTCTGAGAGAACATAACCTAAATTCACCATCTCTTTTTCTGAGGCTTCTAGACTCAGAGTCAGCTGCAACTTCTCTTTCTCACTGCCCTCCATCCAATCAATCAGCAAGTTCTGCTACTTTTAGCTCTTAAATAATTCTGAATTCATTTATTTATTGGGTGAACTATATGAGATTGCCATTCTTATGAGTCAGAAATGGTTGAATACCAGCAAGTTCCCATAATTCTGTTAACAGTACTGCAGGCCAGGCACAGCGGCTCAGGCTGGGTGCAGTGGCTCATGTCTGTAATCCCAGCACTTTGGGAGGCCAAGGTGGGTGACTGCTTGAGCCTCAGGAGTTCAAGATCAGCCTGGGCAACATGGTGAAATGCTGTATCTTCAAAAAATACAAAAATTAGCCGGCCATGGTGGTGCACACCTGTAGTCCCAGCTATTGGGGAGGCTGAGGTAGGAGGATCATCTGAGCCTAGGAAGTACAGGCTGCAGTGAGTCATGATCATGCCACTGTACTCCAGCCTTAGCAACTGCAGTGACTTTGTCTCAAATTAAAAAAACAAAAACAACAACAAAAACAAAACAAGCTCACCATAATCATCTGCCACCTGGATGGCTACAACAACCTTTTCAGGGCTCTCTCTGCCATAGTCTTCGTCAGTGAGGTCGGCTGCCTGAGCCATCTATTTTGGCAAGTAATGTTAGTGCCTACTCAATATCCATTATCCTCTTCCTTATTCCATACTGACAGAACTCTGGGTTTGGGGTGGCAGGGTGCCTCACTGCATACTACTTACTCCCCAAGTCTCCCCTGCAGCTAGGGGTGGCCATGTGACACAGGTCTAGAGATCTGGGGACAGCTCTTGCCTGGTAACAAAGAAGAGAAGCTGCTGCCTAGCACTTTTGGCCTTGAACTATGGCAGCTATATTGCTGACACATTAAGAAAAAAAAATAACACACAATAGCATCCAACAAATCATAGCTTATCTTCTTACTCCTGGTGCTCAGTCACTAACCGAGGTATTATGAGGCAGTAGAGCCTAACAGCCACACGTCCCAATCTTTTATAAAACTCTAAAACATATGAGTCATTAGGCAAATACTAGTGTCCTTCTGGGGTATTGTAACTCCAGAGAGACACAGAAAGAGGGGCCTCAAAACATACCCTGAGTTTCCATGGAAGGAACGGGTTTGACCTGTTGGCAGCCACATGCTAGGAAGCAGCGTCTGGCCACGCTCACCTGCCTCCACTCCTCCTGAGTGGGCTTCTGCAACTCTCCGGCTTCAGAGTCTGCTTCTGAGGCAGAGCAGGAGGGCTCCTCTTTCTGTCGGGTCACCAGGAGGCCTGCTTGCTGCCGGCACCGCTCCAGCTCCAGTTCCACCGAGCTCCGCACCTGCCGGGAGAGCTCCCGCCTGTCCAGGCAACCCCCGCAGGGGATGCTGGAGGACCTGCTGGTTTTGTGGGCCTTGTAGGAGCTGAGCCGAAGGGGTGAAGAGGGAAGAGAGCGGCTTTGGGGGAGAAACCATGGGATGGGTTCCTGTGCAGAGCTCTTCCGGTTGGCTTTTCCCTTCTCCTCCATCTGCTTCTCACTCTTCTGTCTCGTTTTGCACCTCATGGTGGAAACTATCTAAACATGCCAGAAAGAGATACAGATGCTGGAATGAAACTTTAGGCCCAGTCGGGTGTGGTGGCTCATTCCTGTAATCCTAGAACTTTGGGAGACTGAGCCCGGAGGATCACTCAAGCCCAGGAGTTCAAGACCAGCCTGAGCAACATGGCAAGACCCTGTCTTTACAAAAAATACAAAAAAATGAGCTGGTCATGGCGGCACATGCCTGTAGTCCCAGCTACTAGGGAGGCTGAGGCAGGAGGATCACTTGAGTCTAGAAGGTCAAGGTTGTAGTAAACTGAGATTGAACCACTGTACTCCAGCCTGGGTAACAGAGGGAGACCCTGAGGAAAGAAAGAAGAAAGAAAGAGAAGGAAAGAAAAAGGAAGGAAGGAAGGAAGGAAGGGAAGGAGGGAGGGAGGGGGAGAGAGAGAGAAAGAGAGAGGAAGGAAGGAAGGAAGGAAAGAGAGAGAGGAAAAAAAAGGAAAGAAAGGAAGAAAGAAAGAAAAGAAAGAGAGAGGCTGGGCGTGTAATCCCAGTACTTTGGGAGGCTGAGGAAGGTGGATCACCTGAGGTTGAGAGTTCGAGACCAGCCTGACCAACACGGAGAAACCCCGTCTCCACTAAAAATACAAAATTGGCTGGATGTGGTGGCACATGCCTGTAATCCCAGCTACTCAGGAGGCTGAGGCAGGAGAATCGCTTGAACCTGGGAGGTGGAGGTTGCAGTGAGCTGAGATTGTGCCATTGCACTCCAGCCTGGGCAACAAGAGTGAAACTCCATCTCAAAAAAACAGAAAAAGAAAAAGAAAGAGAGAGAGAAAGAAAAAGGAAGGAAGGAAGGAAGGAAGGAAGAGAGAGAGAGAGGGAGGGAAAAAAGAAAGAAGAAAGAAAAGAAGGAAGAGAAGGAAGGAGGGAGAGAGGGAGGGAAGGAAGGAAGGCAGGCAGGAAGGAACTGGAGGCCCTTTGAGAGTACCGCTTTGACACCCAGATGAGTCCTAAACACTGGTGCCCACAGACGAGTGCTGGTCTGTTCACTGTTTGTTCCTGGCTGAGGACAAGGTAAGTGCAGCACTGAGAGTAAGTCTGAGAAACGTTTACAGCAATATGATATTGTCACGACAGTCAAGCACGTGATCAGCGGGCTTGTATCTTTTATTTGTATTTCCTTTTTCTTTTTTTTTTTTACTTTTATTTTAGGTTTGGGGGTACATGCGAAGGTTTGTTATGTAGGTACCCACATGTCATGGGGAATTGTTGTACATATTATTTAATCATTTTTCTAATAATTCACATTTATTGTATTTTACAAAAGTACCGATCTGCAACAAATTGGAAGTTTATAAAACCTGGTCCTTCACATATAATTTGAGAAACACTAACCTAGGTCATCATTTCTGTCTAGGAGACCAGTGATTTTTTTTTAGACAAGGATAGGAAAGGGCCACTCTCTCTCAGGCCAGTCCTCATTGACTTTCCCATCATTCCACAGATGCTAAAACAAAGAAAAAGAATCAAAGTATATGGGTGAGAATTAGGAAGTGGAAAAACTTGACTCTTGCTGCAGAGGAGGCAGCACTTAATGGTACTTTAGAGGAAGTGCTCTTGTACCCATTATCTTACCTGTTGGGGAAGGACAGGGGAGGGGAGGGAGCTCCTCTTTTCAGCCTGGACCTAATCAGAAAGACACTCCTTGCCACAGGGGATTGAATAGTCCCTCTCACTTGTGGTCAGCATGACACTGGGGCTGGGTTGACGACATAAGTGGCATGAATTCTGATCACGGGAAAGAGAGGGGTCAGGCCACAAAGTAGGTTGGAGCAGCGAGCAAAAAGAGAGAGCAGCCATTCCTGGCGTTCCTGAGTGCTATGGTGAACCCCGAGGGGGAAGACGTCCATGGGATATCCACAACAAAGGGCTTGTTCACAAAGGGAACTCTGTATGAGCTCGTAACCAAAGAACAAGAATTTTCTGCAAATAGATCTATGGACTGTGATACAAGAAAGTCATGTCCCAGCGTGGACTGGCTTAGGGCAAGAACAAAGAAGGACACCCAGAGAGGGGCAGCAGAGCTGACTGATGTTTGAAGGACAGTCCAGAGTGAAGAGAACAGAACAGAGCTATTCTCTGATATTGGACAAGCGTTAATCACTTTCTAAGCAGCTCCAGTCTTGGACACAGTGTAAATCCACAAAATGTAAACCAACTCATAACCACCTCCTTGCTCCTTGTTGGCACACAGTGAGGGCCAGTCCACCAGTCCCACCTCTTCCAACTCTCAAGTATTTTATTATTATTATTTTTTTAGATGGAGTGTCGCTCTGTCACCAGGCTGGAGTGCAGTGGTGCGATCTCAGCTCGCTGCATGCTCTGCCTCCCAGGTTCAAGTGATTCTCCTGCCTCAGACTCCCAAGTAGCTGGGGCTATAGGCGCGTGTCACCAAGCCCAGCTAATTTTTGTATTTTTAGTAGAGACGGGAGTTTCACCATGTTGGCCAGGATGGTCTCTATCTCTTGACCACAAGGTCAGAACTGCCCTCCTCAGCCTCCCGAAGTGCTGGGATTACAGGTATGAACCACCGTGCCCGGCCCAGGTAATTTTATTTTAAGGATTTTATTATCTGCTTCAAGCAGCATCCCTAACTTAAGGAGATTAATAGTGTTATGTTTTCAGTCTTTTCCAAATAGGCGCTGTCCTGGGCACTTTCTGTAAATTAGTTGATTAACCCTCATACCAATCCTATAAGATAGCATCTTTTATAGTACAGATAAGAAAACTGAGGCACAAAATACTAAGACTCTTCCAGGACTGAATCCAGATAGTCTGCCTCTGGAGCCCATACCTCTCTGTACTTTTCTCCCAAGTAGTCCTTGGACTGTATCATTTGCTGCATCACCCTCTCTCCAGAGCTTTGCAAACCAAACACTGGGAAGTTAGTTTTTTGCTAAGCCACAGAAAATAAACTTTTCTTTAGCATTCTTTCCCAGAGTTCCTTCTTCTCTGTTTACAAAATTAAACATGATTCTTCCCATGAGATAATTTGCTCTGCTGTGGCTTGCTGTCTCTGCCTCCAGACATATAAGCAGCTGGTCAGAACGTTTGAGCTGAAAGTTTGTGAGAAACATCAAGATACAACTGATGGCTAAGGGTGGCTGCTCATGCCTATAATCCCAACACTTTGGGAGGCCAAAGTGGGAGGATTACTTGAGCCCAGGAATTCAAGACCAGCCTGGGAAACATAGTGAGACCCCATCTCTACAAATAAATTTTTTGAGACGGAATCTTGCTCTGTTGTCAGGCTGGAGCGTAGTGGCGTGATCTTGGCTCACTGCAGTCTCTGCCTCCCGGGTTCAAGCAATTCTCCTGCCTTAGCCTCCCGAGTAGCTGGGACTATAGGCGTGTGCTGCCATGCCCAGCTAATTTTCTTGGATTTTTAGTAGAGATGGGGTTTCACCATGTTGGCCAGGATTGTCTTTATCTCCTGACCTCATGATCTGCCTGCCTCAGCCTCCCAAAGTGCTGGGATTACAGGCGTGAGCCATGGTGCCCGGCATAATTTTTTTTTTTTTTTGAGACGGAGTCTTGCTCTGTTGCCCAAGCTAGAGTGCAGTGGCACGATCTCAGCTCACCAAAACCTCTGCCTCCAGGGTTCAAGCGGTTCTCCTGCCTCAGCCTCCTGAGTAGCTGGGATTACAGGTGCGTGCCACCATGCCTGGCTAATTTTTGTATTTTTAGTAGAGACAGGGTTTCACCACGTTGGTCAGGCTGGTCTCAAACTCCTTACCTCGTGATTCGCCCGCCTCCGATTCCCAGAGTGCTGGAATTACAGGCATGAAACATCATGCCCGGCCCTCTACAAATAATTTTTTTAAAAATTAGCCAAACATGATTGTGTGTGACTGTAGTCCCAGCTACTCAGGAGGCTGAGGCTGGAGAATTGCCTGAGCCCAGGAGGTCAAGGCTGCAGTGAGCTGTGATCATGGCACCACACTCCAGCCTGGGTGACAGAGTGAGACCCTGTCTCAAAAACAAACAAACAGAAAAAGATAAGACAGATGGGTAAATGAAAACACTGAGTTTGGGTGTACAGGGACACACAGAAGTTTCTAGTTGCCAAACCACAAGGAGTCATATCCTTACTTGCTAAATAGTATCTAAGTCTAGAAACCACACATTAGGGTGACAGAGTAACAAGAAACCTGGGTCTCTGGAGAACTTCATAGAACCAAACCACCATTTCAGCCAACAATTGCCTATTCCAGGATTCAAACCCCGGTCTGTCTGACTCTAAAGCCATATTCTTTCATTTCATATACGTCTCATATACATAGACTTTCATATCCATATCCATTAGAATTGCCCAAAGTTGAAGTAGACTGATTGTGTGGGGATGAGTTCCTTGTCTTTGGAACTTCCCAGGAAAATGTTGTTATGGATGTTGTAGCAGCATTTCCTGTGTGGGATAAGTCAAGTTTAAGAGTTAAGTGAAAGAAAATAGAACCTTTGCTTTCTAGGTTTTCATTTCCAAAATGAAATGGGAAATAGAAATCTATTGTTGTTGGTAAATCATACATTCTGTCTCACACTCTTCCACCCCCTACCCCAACACATTCTGGTTATTGTGTGTTCCTTTAGGGCAGGCACCATCTCTGTTTCATCTTTTTATCTCCCTAACACTTTCTTTGCACATAGTAAGCACTCAAAACATACTTGTTGAGTTTAACTGAAATTGATCTTCATCTTTTTTTCTGCCAACTAGCACCCTCTCTGAATGTAGCAGTAGGCACTAAATACATATTTCTTGACTTTAATTGAAGGGAATATGAATTATTTGGGAAACATAGGCTCTTTAGGTGACATTGATTGAGAGGTAGTGTTTAGAATTATCTAGATCCAATGGCAGATAACGCGGCACTGGTTGCTACTCCCCACTAGCATGTACATGGTAGACATGACAAAGTGACTGCAGCACACTTGCCCCCTAGCCCAACTGCAGACTGTCAATCTTTTTTTTTTTTTTTTTTTTTTTTTTTAGGAATAGGTTCTCGCTGTGTCCCCGCAAGATGGAGTGCAATGGCAATCAGAGCTCACTGCAGCCTCCCAAGTAGCTAAGATTACAGGTCCATGCCACCACTCCCAGCTAACTTTTTAATTTTTTTGTAGAGACAGGGTTTTGCTATGTTGCCCAGACTCATCTCAAACTCCTGGTCTCAAGCAATCTTCCTGTCTTCTAAAGTGCTGAGATTATAGGTATGAGCCACTGTGCCCAGACTCCGTACTCTTAACAGCCTCCACACTGTTAGCCATAATGAGTTGACTGCAGTCAACATGTGAGACAACATTTATGTTGGCAATGAGACTGGGCATTATGGTGAAATTTGTATTATTTCATTAACCACTACCTTGTTCCTCTCTATTTTGTCCAAAAGCTCCAGATCAGTTATGTCTGACACCCCACCATGAAGAATTAGAACTTTCTCATCTATCAGAGTGGCCAGTGGAAGCCAACAGAAAACATCTTTCAGGGTTCTTAGTATTTCCTTCCCATGTATCTGGAAAAAATGATATGAACAAAATGTCATCAAATAATTCACTCAACTTATCTGAACTAAGAGAAACTTTTGTCTTTAAAGGCAGCGCACCTTGTATTTGTTCATCACTTCCTTGGTGAAGCCATATCTAGATTTAGAAGCACAAATAGATATTAGAGTAAATTGGGTGACAATAATCAGGGCATAATCACATTTTCAGAAGAATGCATATTCTAGGTATATGTACTTAAATACATAGAAAAGGGACTGAGGAATAATCACCAAAATGTTTACAATTGTATCATTATCCCTGGGTAGATAAATTATGTGATATTTTAATTTTCTTCCTTTTGCTTATCTGTATTTCCTACTTTACTATCATGAATCTCTATTGTTTATATGATAGAGTATGTGTATGCAAAAACAAATTCAATGGTTTCATTGGAATAGTAAAATAATGTGTAAATTAAAAAAAAAAAAAAATCTGGGCCAGGCACGGTGGCTCACGCCTGTAGTCCTAGCACTTTTGGAGGCTGAGGTGGGTGGATCATGAGGTCAGGAGATCGAGACCATCCTGGCTAACACGGTGAAACCCCGTCTCTCCTACAAATACAAAAAATTAGCCAGGTGTGGTGGCGGGCGCCTGTAGTCCCAGTTGCTCAGGGCGCTGAGGCAGAAGAATGTTGTGAACCCAGGAGGTGGAGCTTGCAGTGAGCTGAGATCGTACCACTGCACTCCAGCTGGGCGACCCAGCGAGACTCCGTCTCAAAAAAAAAAAAAATTCTGGGCTGGACGCGGTGGCTCATGCCTGTTATCCCAGCACTTCGGGTGGCCAAGGCGGGTGTATCACTTGAGGTCAGCAGTTCGAGACCAGCCTGGCCAACATGGTAAAATCCCGTCTCTACTAAAAATACAAAAAAAAAAAAAAAAAAATTAGTCAGGCATGGCGGCGGGTGCCTGTAATCCCAGCTACTTGGGAGGCAGAGGCAGGAGAATCGCTTGAAACTGGGAGGTGGAGGTTGCAGTGAGCCAAGATCACGCCATTGCACAGCCTGGGCAACAAGAGTGAAACTCCATCTCAAAAAAACATCTGACTGTGTGCAGTGGCTCACGTCTGTAAATCCCAGCACTTTGGGAGGCTAAGGGGGTGCAGATCACTTGAGGTCAGGAGTTTGAGACCAGCCTGGCCAACATAGTGAAACCCTGTCTCTAATAATAATACAAAAATTAGCTGGACATGGTGGTGCACGCCTATAATCCCAGCTACTTGGGAAGCTGAGGCAGGAGAATCACTTGAACCCAGGAGGCAGAGGTTGCAGTGAGCTGAGATCATGACTGCACTCTAGCCTAGGTGACCAAGGGAGACTCTGTCTCCAAGAAAAAAAAATTTTTTTTAATGTTATATTTTGTGTATTCTGCTTTTTTAAAAAATTGGAAAACTAGTTTTAAAGTCATTTAACAAATAAGAAGTTCTGGAGAAATAACGTTTTACAATCACAACAAACAAACATCAACTACCCAAGCATGTTTTGACTCGTACCGTAAGTTCACCATATGGTCCTCATGGTTTCCTCTGTTAAGATGGAACTCTTTGGGGTAAACCAGCATGAAGGCAAAAAGAATCATCAGGATCTCTACTGAATCTTTGCCTCGATCCACAAAGTCACCATTGAACACATAGGACCGTTCTGGTGATGGGAGGCCATTCTTTTCAACAAGGAGACCAGTCAAAGAATGAATGGGAGGAAGGAAATAGGAAATTAGGTTAAAACCAATAGGCATTTGACAATCACATCATGTCTAACACCAATTCTGTGCTTTCTAGGTCTCCACAAGCATGAAACATCAGTAAATGATGGAAATAACTTCTATTGATCTTATATTTCCTTTCCAGAGAGGCTAAGGTTATGAGATGCTCCTTTAGACAAAGCCTGAGTGTTGCCATGTGGTGTGGCGCAAAGGGCACCAAACTTGTGATGCAAAGGCCAGTTTTAAGTTCTGGCCACACTATCTTTAACTAGAAATAATAATGCCTGCCATAGATTTCTCAGGATTAAACAAGATAATGCATGGGAAAATGCTTTGGGAAATGTAGTATGTGTAGAAGGTAATATTCCATTAAAAAAATTATACTCATTTCCCTTGTTATATGTTCTACACATTATAACTAAAATATATATGAAAATAGCTTTTGGTTGTTTTGATAATAATCAGTTTTCTTTATGTGGAAGAAAGAAAATCAGTTGCTGAATAGTTATTTATTTATTTATGTTTTAAGAGACAGGGCCTCACTATGTTGCCCAGGCTGACCTCAAACTCCTGGCCTCCAGTGATCCTCCCACTTTGGCCTCCCAAACTGCTGGGATTACAGGCATGAGCCACTGCACCTGGCCCCTTCTAGTTATTAATCGAACATTTTATATTTGTTAAATAGATTGTAAAAATTTACTAGAATATAATACAGTGCTGACTTTTCTATTATGTATTTGCTGCAGCAGAGTAGTAAATATTATTTTAAAAAGTATTTTAGGCTGGGCACGGTGGCTCACACCTGTAAGACCAACAGTTTTGGGAGGCCGAGGTGAGTGGATCACTTGAGCTCAGCGGTTTGAGACCAGCCTGGCCAACATGGTGAAACCCCGTCTTTATAAAAAGTATAAAAAATTTGGTCATCGTGAGACAAGTTAGTTTTACCCTACTGATGATCTGTTGTTGCCAAGGTAATCCTGCTGGGTATGAACCCACAGGTTCAGACATTTGGAGTATGTGCTTGGCTCAGGAGCCAATGGGGTGAAGCTACCACATGTGGGATTTTGACTGAATGCCTCTAAGTCAGAATCCCGCCCAGGCGGAACCATAGGGCAGAGCTGCGGGGCCTCGGTTGGCCTCGGAGCCTCTGTTAGCCTCGGATAGCCGGTCTCCCAGTGGCCTCGGATAGCCGGTCTCCTGCCGTCCCGGCCGGCGGGCAGTTCAGCCCCGCAAGCGCACAGGGACCCGGGGCCAGTCTAGAGAGTCCCTCCTCCTGGGAAACCGGGTGCGGCGGGAAAGGCGGCAGCCCCCTAGCCCGTCACGCAGCGCACATTCGTGGGGAACCTGACATTAAACCATTCCTAGATGACCTGCTTCTGGGTCGAGATTTCGTCCTGAGCAGAGCAGCTCCCTCGCTGTGATCTACTGAAAGTCAGCCCTCGACACAGTGGTTTGAAAAAGAAAAATAAATAAATAAATAAATAAATAAATAAATAAATAAGGACATGGTGGCATGCACTAGTGGTCCCAGCTACTCGGGAGGCTGAGGTGGGAGGATTGCTTGAACCTGGGAGGCAGAGGTTGCAGTGAGCCTAGATCTCACCACTGCACTCCAGCCTAGGTGACAGAGTGAGACCCCCATTTCAAAAATAAAAATAAAAATAAAAATAAAAAATAGTATTTTAAAAATTCAAGTAATATTTAAGCATTTGTTCAATTGATACTGAATTTGAGCTTCTACATTAAGCTTCAGAGCAAGAAAGCAACTTAATTTGAATATTCATACCTTATAAAATATAAATATTAAGTCATCCAATTGGCCATGTAAGTCTCCTAACAAAGATAGAAAAAGAATATCAGTTCTGATTGTTCCTTACCAGTGCTTCTAATTTTTATTATAAGAAAGAAAATACCCAGAAGAATCTGACAACAAAACCCTACAGTTACTAAGTTTTCCATATACAAGATAAGGATAAGTATAACTTCTCCTTATTGCAGAGATAGTATTGAAAGCAGAAGGCGGCCGGGTGCGGTGGCTCACACCTGTAATCCCAGCACTTTGGGAGGCCGAGGCAGGTGGATCACAAGGTCAGGAGCTCCAGATCATCCTGGCTAACATGGTGAAACCCGTCTCTACTGAAAACAGAAAAAATTAGCCGGGCCTGGTGGCGGGCACCTGTAGTCCCAGCTACTTGGGAGGCTGAGGCAGGAGAAAGGCGTGAACCCAGGAGGCGGAGCTTGCAGTGAGCTGAGATCGCAGCCACTGCACTCCAGCCTGGGCAACAGAGGGAGACTCCGTCTCAAAAAAAAAAAAAAGAAAGCAGAAGGCATAATATTTTTTCTGCCTGATTATTGTAAATAGTAAATGAGCTACATTTTTACTGAAGCAAAGATGGGACAGAACAATGCAGGGTTGCAAACCTAGATGAGAACTGGAGAGATTTTGCCCATGTTAAAATAGGAAGCAGCTACTCACTTATGAGCCAGTGTTAGAAGATTTTTCAGAAGACTTTTAAAGCAAAATCTAGACCTTAATATAAAATCAATCCTACACATTTCAAATGTTGAAATACCATTTTTAAAAGTTTATGAACATTGCAAGGCAAGCAAGACCTATCTGCAGGCTGCAGGTGCCCCTAGCTGTGCCAGTTACAATCCCTCGTGTACTGGAGCCTCCCTCTACTAGGTTAAGGTGTGGCACGTCAGTCTACAGTGGATGTTAAAAATCGCTGGAAACATAAGATGGGGAAAACAGCAATTAACAGGACTTCTTTCCAGGAGAGGAATGTGTGTGGATGGGAGAAATAATTTGCTAGTCATCGGGGCTTTCTCAAGTACCATTAAATAAACCATCTTCTAACAAGGAGGGTCTGGTTATTTGCAGAGATTTTGTTTTGAATGAAGAACATGAGTTTGAGTCAATATGAATTGCTTGGGAAAATAAAGCAGAGGCTGGGCCCTGAGCTCCATGGTCCCCTTCGCTGCACCATCACCTCTTCTTTAAATAAATTTGGAGTGAATATGCAAATCACGAATCTGAAGAGGTTAAACTTGGCTTATCATCACATCTCCCTGCAGCCACTCCTCTTGCATCTCCACACAGGTAGAGCGTTCTTGTTTGAGTCTAGCACCGAAAGCTGTTTCTGACTGGCTCTTACCACACACTGTGATCTCCTCGCTGTAACAGGTTGAGACCCGGTTGATGTTTGGCAGTTGCACCAGATGTTTCTTGGTTTCATACAAAAGGTTCAAGACGTAGCGAGCATGGAGCTGCTACTGGGAGGAAGCGGAGGGAGGGAAGAAAACCACGCTGATATTTGTGAGGGAAAATGGTCCTTACCTTTACTGCTTAACAACCCCAATCACCCAAGACTCCAAAAGTAACCCCAGTAAACTGCTCCTGGGACTATGCACGAATTCTTCCTTTTTCACCCAACTTCTGCCCTTGTTTCTGCTTTTCATCATCCCCACTTGTTCCTCCTGCAAATATTGAGCTACTTTTCTCTTTCCTGTCTACTCTATTAAACCCTTCCTTGCCTTTAGCATGGGAGGACCATGTGATTGTCTCAGTAAAGTATGACTAAGTGCAGGTGTGTTGATGGTACTGATTGATCCTGTCATTACTGGAATGTATCAGCTCAGCTCCTCCTGCAATGAGTTACATTCATGTGGAAGAGGGGAAGGATCGAATTCTGACATAGAGCCAGAAACTGACTATCTCTCGCCACCTCTACCCTACCATCAGAGTTCCAAGCCACTATCGTCTTTCGCCTGGACTATTGCAGTAGTCTCTTGACTGGTCTCCCTGCTTTGGCCCTGGCCACCTACACTGTCTTAACACAGCAACCAGAATAATTATTTTAAAAAACAAGTCAGGGCTAGGGGTGGTGGCTCATGCCTGTAATCCCAGCATTTTGGGAGGCCGAAGTGGGGAGATCACAAGGTCAGGAGGTCGAGACCATCCTGGCTAACACAGTGAAACTCCATCTCTACTAAAAATATAAAAATATTAGACGGGCATGGTGGTGGGCACCTGTAGTCCCAGCTACTTGGGAGGCTGAAGCAGGAGAGTCGCTTGAACCCAGGAGGTGGAGGTTATAGTGAACTGATAGTGCACCACTACACTCCAGACTGGCTACAGAGTGAGACTCCATCTCAAGAAAATAAAACAAAACAAAACAAAAGTCAGATTATGTCATTCCTATGTCTGCTGTCTCCCTGTCTTTTTCAGAAGAATAAAAGTCCACCCCCCTCACCTCCATTACTCTTCCCCTGGCTCCCTCTTCTGCAGCCACAGTGGCCTCCTGAGGTTCTTGAACAGTCCAGGCAAGTTTCTGCTTCGGGGATTTTCTATGTGTTCCTCCCTCTGCCTGGAATGCTCTTTTTCCCGCGCATTCCTCACCACCTTAGACCTTTGCTCAGAAATAACCTTCCCAGACAACTCTATAGAACTGCTATTTCTTCCACCCACAACTTAGTTTGTTCTTTTCCATAGCTCTCATCACCTTCTAATATACAGTATAATTGTCTTATTTATTGTTTATTGTCTGCCTCCCCGATGGATTGCCAGCCCCATAAGGGCAGAGATTTTATCTGTTTTGTTCACTGCTGTATCCTCAGAGCCCAGAGCAGTGTGGGGCACAAAGCAGTACTCAGTAGTTATGTGTGGGATGAATGAACAATGAGAGATTATGCGATTAGGAAGAAAAGCTGTCAGTCGTCAGAACTGGCTGATTGATTGCAAGATCCTGGCTAAGCACAGCAGGGGTAGAATCTCTCTAGTGGACACGTGACATGAACATCCTAAATCTGGGGCCATTCTTTCTGTGCTGGGTTTGGTCTCCCTTTACACATTTCATGGAGTTGGTTCTGACCCAAGTTCCCCAGGTGAGCTTACTTGTTTCAGTCTGAATGCTTCTATCAGGGCAGTTGCATGGTCAGGCAGGAGCGGGAAGGAGAGGCGTGGCCCCGTGTAACTGTCGGGTACCTCTATGGACTCATAGTCACTGCATTTCTCCATCTCAGAGTCCTGGGCGAATCTGTCCTCAGTGAACATGCGGGTCAGGAAGTCCCCTAGTCCCGATAGAAAAGGTGGATCAGCTTATGATCATCTGATCATGCAGTCTACGGGCACTATAGAATAGTCGTTGGCTGGGCACGGTGGCTAACACCGCTAATCCCAGAACTTTGCGGGGCCGAGGAGGGAGGATTGCTTGAGCCCAGGTGTTTGAGAACAGCCTAGGCAACATAGGGAAACTGTCTCTACAAAAAAATTTTAAAACTTTAGCCAGCCATGGTGTCGCACACCTGTAGGTCCAGCTACTCAAGAGGTTGAGATGGGAGGATCACTTAAGCCTGGGACTCAGAGGTTTCAGTGAGCTGAGATGACACCACTGCACTCCACCCTGGGCAAGGGAGTGAGACCCTATCTCAAAAAAAAAAAAAAAAAAAGGCCGGGCGCGGTGGCTCAAGCCTGTAATCCCAGCACTTTGGGAGGCCGAGAAAGGGGGGATCACAAGGTCAGGAGATCGAGACCATCCTGGCTAACCCGGTGAAACCCCGTCTCTACTAAAAAAAATACAAAAAACTAGCCGGACGAGGTGGCAGGCGCCTGTAGTCCCAGCTACTCAGGAGGCTGAGGCAGGAGAGTGGCATGAACCCAGGAGGTGGAGTTTGCAGATCCCGCCACTGCACTCCAGCCTGGGCGACAGAGCGAGACTCCGCCTTAAAAAAAAAAAGAAGGCCTTCCCTGGACTGTTGAAGCAGGACATGGTTAATCTGGCTTCAGCTTCAGCTCCAGCACAGAAGAGGAAAAAGGAGGGAGAAAGTGACAACAGACTAGCGTGGGCAGGAGGAAAAAGTCATGCTTTCTACTTTTATTCTAAAAGATCAAGATTTGTCAGACTTAGAGAGTACAGAAATGTAGGGACCTGGATTTGCAAGCAGAAGGAAAGGGGAAAGCCAGGGTGGAAAAATCATTCACAGGCATTTATATTGCATTTAGTGAGCGCAACAGGTGCATCAGACCTGGCAGTGCCTTCCAGCAGCTTCCAGCTGCCAGCATCTGCGTCTCTAGACTGAGGGCATATTTCCTGGATCTGGGTGGCAGGCCAGAAATGCTATGGAATTAACAATCTCCTGGCTGGGCCCAGAGGTTCACGCTTGTAATACCAACACTTTGGGAGGCTGAGGCAGGTGGATCGTTTGAGGCCAGGAGTTCAAGACCAGTCTGGTTAACATGGTGAAACCCTGTCTCTACTAAACATACAAAAAATTAGCCAGGTTTGTTGGCGCACACCTGTAATCCCAGCTACTCGGGTGTCTGAAGTTCAATCACTTGAACCTGGGAGGTAGAGGTTGCAGTGAGCCAAGATCATGCCACTGCACTCCAGCCTGGGTGACAGAGCGAGACTCCTTGTCTCAAAAAGAAAAAGAAAAGAAAAAGCCTCCTATTCTTCCCTCCCACCTCCCCAGCTGCTTTCAACCAATGACTCCCTGGAGTTGACACAGAAAAACTCCAGTTCCCTCTGCCTGCAGCAGGGATAATTCTGAGGCTTGTGTTTTGCACTATTTCCCAGGCACACTGAGTTGTTGGACTGGCTGACGTTCCTTTCCTGAATGCCTTCCCCATTCCCTCCCACCCCCAGAGTTTCTTGAACTTACTAAATGAACTCTTTGCACTCAAACTCTTCTCTCCAGGCGTGTGTTTGGGAGAACCCGGCATGAAACCCCAGTCTGCCTTTTACTTGTCAGTCCCTTGCTTCTTCCCTGGCTGTCATCAGATTCACAGTTTCACTCCCTGGGCATCCCCCACCTCACCCTGCAATCTGTGGCCTTGGGACAGGAGGACATGACATGTGGCAGTTCATACTCACTCTCATTGTGGCTGCTGGGGATGAAGTGATCCATGAGATAGCTGAAGAAGTCATGGAGCTGCAGAAGAAGCCAAGGAGACGTGGCTTTAGAGGTGAGGGAAAAGAGAACCCACAAGTGGTCCGGTTGGCCTCACCTTCAGAGCACCCGAGCCCTGCTGCCCAAGGGCTGAAAGGCAGAGCAGGAGGTGGCCCCGTCCCACATCTCATTGTACCTTGACTTGGTCTTGCTGCCCAGCATATTCTATAGACTGGAAGATGCTCCAGGTGCAACGCCGCCTCATCTCCAGGCGGGCCATGTAGCGCCGGTACCATCTCTGGATCAGGGCTGCTGCCTTGAAGGCTATGACACCGGTGGAGAAGAAAGCCTGTGAGCTGGGACTCCCTGGGCCAGGGGATTGGGGGTAGGGAGAGGAAGCTGCTCAGCCCTCTCCCACTGTATATGTGAGGAGAAGATGGAGCGGAAGCACTACCCATTGAGGCCCATAAGAAGTATCTCCCTTTCTGCTGGCAATAGTGTTTTTCCCCATTTCCAGCCCCTCCCCTTCATTCCTGCCTGATGGTTATACTAATATCACTGTAGGTTTATTAGAATTCCCATGTCTTGATGAAAACATTTCTGTGTAGGGATGAAAAGGTTGGACTGCCAGGATTCCGAGAAGCAGATGTAAACTCTTCTGCGAGGATGCAGCATCCCTGACAGGTTATAATGCGGGAATGGGGTGGACATTTTGATATTGTGACAATAGACTGGATGTCAGGATACCTGGGTTCTAGACCTAGAACTGCCCTGACAAGCTCTGTGGCTTCAGGCAAGTCATCTGGGGCTTCAATGTCCTCATCTGGAAAAGGGGCGGGACCAGACGAAGACTGGGAAGAACAAACAGTAGACAGATATGCAAATGAATGCATCCTACGATATCAGGGGGGCAGCAAGTGTTTCCCAGCTACCATGCTTGCCACCCCCAGTTCCCTGACATCCCTGTAGGCTTTAAGCACCCCCATCATAAGATAGAGAGCACTGACCATGCAGTCCCCCACATGGCCACTGGGCCTCTCATTTTTGCCAGGACCTGTGCCAGGTGACCAGGTAGGGCAGGTTAGGGTGTAGAGTTTTGGTCTTTATATAAGGTTTAGGAACTGTGGTCAAGTATTGTTGCCAGAGAAGGGAACAGCTGCCCACACAACTAGATTCTTTTTAAGCTCCAAGGCCTAGATACGTTGCTGGTGATGAATGGACTATTTGTGGATAAAGCTGGATTAGACACCCTGCAGGCTGACTCAGGTCAATCTCATAAATAGCAGACAGATTGATTTAATATATTTAGTTTGCATTAGAGAGATAATAGAATTCTTGCTGATTTTCCTAAGAGGAAAGATGATGGTGACATGGCAAAAGAGAAGCTGGGAGGAACTTAAACAAAGCTAAGCTTGATTTCTTATGAAAACAAAATTCATACTACTAGTATTTCTCAAAGGCACTCGCTAAATAATAAGAGATGAGGTTGAATCCCACTGACTGACTTATGTAAAACCATGTTCAGAATAGTGAATGAGGCCGGGCGCGGTGGCTCATACCTATAATCTCAGCACTTTGGGAGGTTTAGGCTGGTAGATCACCTGAAGTGAGTTCAACACCAGCCTGGCCAACAAGGTGAAACCTCATCTCTACTAAAAATACAAAAATTAGCTGGGGATGATGCAGGCATCTGTAATCCCAGCTACTTGGGAGCCTGAGGCAGGAGAATCGTTTGAACCTGGGAGGCAGAGATTGCAGTGATCCGAGATTGCACTACTGCACTCTAGCCTGGGCTAGAGACTCTGACACACACACACACACACACACACACACACACACACACACACACACACACA
>NC_045436.1:113583271-113610127 GCF_002776525.5 Piliocolobus tephrosceles | reverse complement strand
ACACACACACACACACACACACACACACACACACACACACACACACAAAAGAGAATAGTGAATGAGAGGTCCAGGGCTGGTGCCACAGATTCTTTAGAGATTCCTGGTAAACATGCAGGTTGCTACACCTCACCCTGGACCTGCAACATCAGAATCTCTACAGGTGGAATCCAGGAAGGAATCTGAAGGTTTGACAAGCCCCGTACTTAATTCTTACTTGTGCTAAAGTTAAGGACTACTGAGGAAGATCATGGACATCAATGTTGTCTGCTAACGCCTTGCCCTGAGCATTCTAAGGCCAGTGTTGCCAATGATGAGACATACATATTATATGCTCAGTCTTGCTTTGGCTACTCAGGCAGCAGAATCGGGCAACACCTTTCATTCTCCCTCTTCTTTTCTTCCTCCCAGTTGGCTATCTGGTAGGGTGTGGCGAGGAGCTGGCTTGCTTTTAATTGAGATGGGCTCTGGATCTTTTAAAATCCTTTAACCTATTATGTATTTTTAATAGCACAATGCAAAAAGGTATAGGCCCTTCTTACTTGGGCCATGTGTAAACTAAATTATTAGGGTACAAATTACAAATACACCTGGGCTGTAAAAACTCTACATGTAATAACACTGTGAGGAAATTGTGAACCAAGGCAATGCACAGTAGGGTGTGGGAGAACAGATAAATTATTTAAGAAAAATAGAACAGAGAAATTTTTTGATGGTTACTCTCTTATTTTTATCATCTTGTCAAGAATATTTATGTCTCTATATACAACACTGATTTAAAGGGAAAAAAAATGATGCCTTTAGGAAGAAGTACCTTTCTCTAATGGAAGTATAAGCTTGCCAAAAGGTAACCAATAAAAAATTAATGAATCATGACATCCCTTTAAGCAAAATAGCCTAATATCGACTTCCAATAAGAAACGGCATGCTTAAGCAGATGTAGAACGCCCTCACACTCCAACACATTAAAAAAGCTGCATAAAATGAGCTAAATTTCTTTTTAACTAATAGTTGAAATCAAAAGCATTGAAGGGAGATCTCCGGGTGCCAGAAATGAAGACAGAACCCATAACCAAAGGCAGTTACAGGCATTGAAGTCAGGCAGGCCCCAGGGGAATCTCGGCCAGACACATGTCTCAGGAGCTGGGGGTTTAACACCCACATGGCGATGGGAGTGAGTTCTTGGATTCTGTGCATGGCAGGGAGTGGTAAATGGACTGTCTGTGAAAAAGCAGGAGCTGGGGAAGTTTCTGTACCTTGCGCGATCTAATACATCTCTGCCTACCAGCCCCTGTGGTAGCAGGAGGTGAGCTGGCCTAGAACTCAGTGAGATAGGAAGTCTCAACCTGTGGCGTGTGTGGGTTGAATTCGTGTTATTCACAAGATAAGGAAATCCTGAGCTGAAGCTAATTCCAAAATTAGTCCAAACAAATGACAAACTGGGAAAAAATATTTGCAATCTATATCGCAGTTGATATCCCCACCATATTAGAAATGGTTTCACTCGGTCACCCAGGCTGGAGGGCAGTGACATGATTATAGCTCACTGCAGGCTTGAACTCCTGTGCTCAAGCACTCCTCCCACCTCAGGCTCCCAATTTTCTAGGACTACAGGTGCTCACCACCACACTCAGCTAATTAATTTTTTTTTTTTTTTTTTTTTTTTTTTGCTGGGTGTGGTGACTCATGCCTGTAATCCCAGCACTTTGGGAGGCCGAGGCAGGCAGATTACCTGAGGTCAGGAGTTCGAGACCAGCCTGGTCAACATGGTGAAGCCCTGTCTCTACTAAAAATACAAAAAATTAGCTGGGCGTGGTGGCACCCACCTGTAGACCAAGCTCCTCGGGAGGCTGAGGCAAGAAAATCACTTGAACCCAGGAGGTGGAGGTTGCAGTGAGCCAAGATCCTGCCATTGCCATCCAGCCTGGGCTAACAGAGGGAGACTCGGTCTCAAAAAAAAAATTTTTTTTAGGTCGGGCATGGTGGTTCACACCTGTAATCCCAGCACTTTGGGAGGCCGAGACGGGCGGATCACGAGGTCAGGAGATCGAGACTATCCTGGCTAACGCGGTGAAATCCCGTCTCTACTAAAAAATACAAAAAACTAGCCGGACGAGGTGGCAGGCGCCTGTAGTCCCAGCTACTCCGGAGGCTGTGGCAGGAGAATGGCGTGAACCCGGGAGGCGGAGCTTGCAGTGAGCTGAGATCCAGCCACTGCACTCCAGCCTGGGCGACAGAGCGAGACTCCGTCTCAAAACAAAACAAAACAAAACACACACACAAAAATTAGCCGGGCGTAGTGGCAGGCACCTATAATCCCAGCTACTCGGGAGGCTGAGGCAGGAGAATGACTTGAACCCAGGAGGTGGAGGTTGCAGTGAGTAGAGATCATGCCACTGCACTCCAGCCTGGGCAACAGAGAAAGACTTTGTCTCTTTTTTTGGTAGAGATGGTATCTTGCTCTGTCGCCCAGGCTGGTTTCAAACTCCTGGACCCAAGTGAGATTCTCTCAGCTCAGCCTCCTAAAGTGCTGGGATTACAGGTGTGACCCACAACTCCTGGTCTATTGTTTTTAAAAAGTTGTTAGATTAGCCACTAGAGGGAGCTCATGCTTCCTTCGTCCCACCTCCTGACCTTTGGACATGCTCTACCCTCTGCCTGGAATGTGTTTCATCCCCTTTTATTTCATTCGTTTGTACTTGGGTAGTTTGGGATCAACCCCAATGGACAACACTAACTCCCTGAGCAAATTTTAATTCTGTCAAATATACTTCAACTGGACATTTTGGTGGGCATTTCACAAGAAGGAGAAGCTGACCTCTAAGAGTTAGCCTGAGGAGAAATGTAAGGGTTTTCTGCTTCTACCTTGAGAACCCCCAACCCTCTCCATGCAATATGGGCTTTGTGGTACCCACAGCTGGTTTGGAACGTGGGAAACACTTACCTCTCTCTGCATTCTGGAAAGCAAAATGATGTCGGGTGGAGGTGCCGCTTCCCATAGTTTAAGCGCAATGCTCCTGTAGGACGCAGCAGATCCAGAGGACAGTGAGCTGTTTGCTGACAAAAAAGAAGAGAGAATCTGTAATAGGAGATTCAGGCAGAGTATTAAATCGGGTGGGCCAAATTGTCTATCAATCATGTGAGATCATCCTCTCTACCTCTCCAGTCTCAGTGCATAAGATGTTCCTCCCCTGAGAGTTCCCTCCATTTGTCATTCCCTACGTCTCCCATTTGCAACCTTTCCACTGCCTTTTCCTTTCAGTCTAGAAATATACTGAAATCTCTTATTTTGCATTCTCAAAGCAATTCTTCTGCCACCTCCTCCTCCCTTGACCTCCTATATTCCTCTGTCACCCAACCTCTCTTCTCTTCTCATCCAGATTTATCTCAAGAGTAGACTACAGATTTTCTCTTTACTTCCCCTCAAAATCACCCTTTTCATCCTCACTGTTGATCAAAGCCTTTCCTGATGTCTCTAATGCCTTCATCTTTTCAGTCGTTACCTTGCCAGAACAGCAAGGCCATTTGTCTCCACAGGCCACACCTTTCTTTCTTTTTTTTTTTTTTTTGAGACGGAGTCTCTCTCTGTCGCCCAGGCTGGAGTGGCGCTATCTTGGCTCGCTGCAAGCTCTGCTTCCCGGGTTCACGCCATTCTACCCCCTTCAGCCTCCTGGCTAATTTCGTTTTTGTATTTTCAGTACAGATGGGGTTTCACTGTGTTAGCCAGGATGGTCTCGATTTTCCGACCTCGTGATCGGCTCGCCTGGCCTCGGCCTTCCAAAGTGCTGGGATTACAGGTGTGAGCCGCCACGACTGGCCAGACCACACCTTTATTTCAGTTCTACACCTTGAGCTTCTGTGATACCAGACTCTTGTGTTTGCTCCCATCTTTCTGACTACTTATTCTCTCTGCTTCTTGAGCTCACTTTCCTCTGTCTGTCCCTTAAATGTTGATTTTCACTTGCATTCTAGTCTCAAATATCTGTTGATCACTTGGTATATGCTCCCCGGCTGGTTTAATTAACTCTCACATTTTCAGCTATCACTTCCTAACTCTTAGATCTCTGTCTCCATCCCAGATGATCCCTCAACTTCAGCCCCACATACTCAGCTCCCTGAAATTTCACTGGGGTGTCTCAGACTTCAAATAGAACTCATCTTCCAGGCCAGGTGCCATGGCTCATGTCTGTAATCCCAGCACTTTGGGAGGACAAGGTGGGCTGATCACTTGAGACCAGCCTGGCCAACATGGTGAAACCTCATCTCCACTAAAAATACAAAAAAATTAGCCAGGTGTGGTGGTACACACTTGTAATCCCAGCTACTTTGGAGGCTGAGGCAGGAGAATGGCTTGAACCTGGGAGGCAGAGGTTGCAGTGAGCCACGATATGGAACCACTGCACTCCAGCCTGGGCAATAGAGCAAGACTCTGCCTAAAACAACAACAACAACAATAACAGCAAAACAAAACAAAACACACATCTTCCCCAAAAGCCTCATCTCTCTTCTCTCCTTTCTTCAAATTCTGTACTTTAACTACCATGACCTCTGTATTTTTGCTCTTACTTGGAATGTTCTTTCTATCCCACTTCTCTTAAGCTGGCTAACTGTATTCATTCCTAAAGGCTCACTTTAAGCATCACCTTCCTTAAAGAAGCCAGCTTGACATGCCCCTCCTCTGAGCTCCTGAATATCCTGTTCACATTTCCATCACTGCAATACCATATTACAGTCTTTAATCTCCTATCTCTGTACTATTAGACTGTGAGTTCCTTCAGAGAAAGACTGTAAGCAAATTCATCGTTTTAACCCCAGGATTTAGCACAGTGCCTGACATAAAGTAGGGATTCCATAAATATTAACTGAGTAAACTTTATGCCTTGTTTATTTTTTACTTACACGTAATCATTGTATATATTTATGGGATACAATGTGGTATTCTGATACATGTATACATTGTGTGATCAAAGTATGGTAATTGGCATATCCATCACCTTAAATATTTATCATTTCTTTGTTATGAGGACATTCAAAATTCTCTCTTCTATTTGAAATATACAACGCATTATTGTTAGCTATAGTCACCCTACTGTACAATGGAGTGCCAGAACTTATTCCTTCTATCTAACTGTAACATTGTACCTGCTAACCAACTTTTCCCATCTCCTGCTTCCTTCTATTTTCCCCAGTCTCTAGTAACCATTATTCTATGCTCAACTTTCATGATCTCTTTTTAGCTCCCACATATGGGTGAGATCATGCAGTATTTGTCTTTCTGTGCCTGGCTTATCCTCCCATTATGTTCACCCATATTGTCACACAGAACAGGATTTCATCCTTTTTGTGGCTGAATAGTATTCCATTGTGCATATATACTACATTTTCTTCATCCATTCATCCACTGATGGGAATATAGGTTGATCCTATCTCTTGGCTATTGTGAACAATGTTACAATAAACATGAGCATGCAGATGTCTCTTCAAAATACTGATTTCACTTCCTATGGATATACATCCAAAGTGTAGTGGGATCATTATGCTATATTTCTTTTTATACAACAAAGATGACACTTTCTCTAGTTCTTCTTCAGGAGGTAATGTGAGATGTACTGACTTAACATCAAGAGTGAATTCCACTTCTTTTATGCTTTTCTCTACCACATTTCTACCCCACTCTCCTCCCCTATTTTTGAAGGTTGTGGTATTGGGGATTATCAAAGAGTTGTTGTCTTTTTTTTTGCAAATCAAAATTAAAGTCTCACCTTGCTTATGTTGGCTAGTTTATTTTGAATAAATAACCAGAGGAAAAAAGACTGTGATCTCTTTTTGTGTGCCAAATGGTTCCCAGTTCTATGAGATGTCATGAAACCAGAATCTGAGTTTGGGTTAAAGTGAGAAGCCATCATGTCCAAACCAACAAAACTGCTCCTAAATATTTGCACAGTTTTTAGAGCTAGAAGGGACTTCAGCAATGATTCTGCTTGTCAGTGACTCACAAGTTGCTTTGATACATTGGTAACTTGCCTGCATAGCCAAGTTGTGTATTTAAGAGTTTTTGATGTGGGTGAGAATTTTTGTTCACCTTCTCACTCAATTTTGGGCACTTACACTCTCAGAGACTCAGATTTCTCATCTATATATCTTCAAGGATCATAAATAATATATTTAAAGTGCTTAGTATACAGTAAAACCTCAATATATGTTGATGGACTGAATCTGATACCATATTTATCTTTAAATATCAACAATCAAAAACATGTTCTTGGAGGCAGTAAAAGGCATACTATTTCAATGCTACATGAATCAGCGGGATGGATAGTGATTATTGCTGGGTCAAAGATTCTTGTTAAATAAATCCTCTTTTGCCCTTAGGCAACTTTTTCTCATGAATTTATGAATTCAAAAATAGTGGCAGAATAAGATGAATAAGATGACCTACAAAGAATTTATTGGAGACAGAAATATAGCATTGCTCTAGAGTAAGGAAGTTGATATCTATCATGGACCAGTAACTATTTAGAACAACCACAAGAGATGAAAGAAATGAAGTCTCCCATCAGGTGGTTGTAACTAACTCTTGGTGACCTTTTGTTACCAAGGACAAAAAGGATATGTTTTCCTATGTCATGTGGAAGGGGGAAAGGGGTACCCAGCTACCATTATAACAACAAAGGCACATGCGATCCCTGCCTTGGGGCTCCATGGTTTCATCTGTTTCTCTGTTATTTATGGATAATGGTAACTTCATTACAGGGTTGTTAGGAGCGTAAAGTGAGGTTATATATGAGGAGTACTTTGCAAATGTTTGTCATCATCATGAAAAACATAGATAAGGAGCTTTCTTAAACGACATCCTCAAAAATCTCTTAAAGTCCTTCTCCTCCTCAAATAAAAAGCACCTTAAGAAATTATCAGTAAAGAATCGAAAAAATACATCAAGATGCTTTAAAAACAATGGAATTGTATTCCACCATGACAAAGAACAAGGCAAGTCGATATGCAATCATGTGAAAACGGCCCCAAGATATATTGTTACATGAAGAAAAGCAAATTCCAGAAGAGTATGCCTAGTGTGATACCATCTGTATAAAAAAAACAGTAAGTATATAAAAATAAAAGACTATACACCAAGCTATTAAGAGTAATTACCTCTGAAGAATGAGGTTGGGTGAGAGATTTCCATTTTTAACTTATATACATCTATTACAGCTTTTATAATTAAAAATCAATAAATATTTTTCTAAAATTTTTACACATAAGAAAAATTAGAAAGTGGCTCTGACTGGGTATCACATATGGCTGCTTAAGAGAAGAAGATGGAGTCATCTACAGACAAGCAGAGAACATTCTAGAAATCAATAGGAAAAATGGCCAGGCGCAGTGTCTCACACCTGAAATCTCAGCACTTTGGGAGGCTGAGGCAGGTGGATCACCTGAGCTCAGGAGTTCGAGACCAGCCTAGCTAAGATGGTAAAACCCTGTCTCTACTAAAAATACAAAAATTAGCTGAGCATGGTGGCACGTGCCTATAATCCCAGCTACGTTATTCAGGAGGCTGAGGCAGGAGAATTGCTTGAACTGGGGAGGCGGAAGTTGTAGTGAGCCAAGATCTTGCCACTGCACTCCAGCCTGGGTGACAGAGTAAGACTGTCTCAAGAAAAAAAAAATAAGAGAAATGAACAGAAAGGGGAAGTAGAATAATTCTCAAGGGAAAAAAACTAAAAACGTGAAAACGTCATAAGGTCAGCCATGGAAAATGAGCTTGAGGGAGCCTGAGATTGTTGAATCAGCACCTTTGGTAATCACCAGCTGTCTTCTCCCCCTGGTGATTTCCCAAGCTGAGCCATCTCTCCAGGTGATTAGCACATTCACCCAAAGTGGGTGAGACCCTTTCTCCTTCTAAAATTTGGCTTAGCATCATCAATGCCTTACATTATCATGAAAAACAAAAATTAGCTGTACATGGTAGTGTGGCATGCCTGGGGTCCCAGCTTCTCAGGAGGCTGAAGTGAGAAGACTGCTTGAGCCCAGGAGTTCGAGGCTGTAGTGTGCTATGATCACACTTATGAACAGCCACTGCACTCCAGTCTGGGCAACATAGTGAGACTCTGTCTCTTAGGGGGAAAAAAAAAAAGTGTTAATCTGTCCACTAAGTGAGCCCAAGAAATCCAGGGCAGAATGGTCACCCAGCACTTGAAGATCTCATCACATAGACAGCAAAGACCCCATTTGGATGAGATGATAGATAACAGAGGAGCTGTCTTTGACCTTTGTCGCCAAAACAACTCTGTATTTATTTCCTAGGTAAAAACATAAGTTTGTCGCCCTCCTGGTCTCACTCATTTCTACTTTAGGCTAGATAAAAAGTTCTTACCTTCTTTGCTGGGTTTTTTATTTACCATGAGACACAGCAAGGCAGAAATCTCTTTAACATGCGGGCGTGATCCCCATCCTGTCTTCAGAGTTGGCTGAGGGATCCCAGGCTGATCTGATTTCTTTTAGACCTACAGAGCCAATAAAGAAGGTGCAGCCCTAGTCTGGCATGTTTTCTCCCTGAAAAGCAATGGTGACATTCACAGCCCTGGCGAAGCATTCACTGTGACAGGGAAGAAAATTCAGGCTTCCTGCCTCGAAGCAGTAGGCACCTCCCGATGTCAGTCAGATCAGGCCTCCAAGGAGGATTTGAAGGGGGCGATTACATAGTTGGGTGGTTTCACTAACTGCACCCACGTCAGTCCTCAATCTTCTTACTCTCCTGGATTAGAAGACTGTGTTTCCCAGGCCACGTCTGAGAAGCCTGAGCTCCTTAGCCCCAAAATAGCAGAGTGCTGACAAGACACAGGGGCCTAGGGACTCTTGAGTCCAAGGGGAGTCCTCAGCAGAAGCCACATAGGAGGCATTCTTTGTTGTGGCTGGTTTTTCTGTTTGCAAAGCCTGCTTGAAATATCCTGCCCTTTCTATGGACACTTTCCTTAGGATACAACCTAAACTGTGGTTAGTCACTATCCTTGGACAAATTACTTTTTCAGTTAATCTAAGATGCTTGCCTGTGTGTTCTGGTAGGTACTAATTGCACCATGGAAATTCTCAAAGAAATTGATACTCTGTTTACTTGTCTATATCTAGTAGGTCATGTTTGTTAATTATTATTATTATTATTTGAGACAGTCTTACTCTGTCGCCAGACTGCAGTGCAGTGGCACAATCTCAGCTCACTGTAACCTCTGCCTCCTGGATTCAGGCAATTCTCATGCCTCAGCCTCCTGAGTAGCTGGGATTACAGGCACCCCCCTCCCCGCCATGCCCGGGTAATCTTTGTATTTTTAGTAGAGACAGGGTTTCTCCATGTTGGCCAGGCTGATTTCGAACTCCTGGCCTCAAGTGATCCACCCGCCTTGGCCTCCCAAAGTGCTAGGATTACAGGCGTGAGCTTCCACACCCTGCCTAAATTTGTTAATTCTGTTAACTCAAATCCTCTTTATCTTTATTTATTCTTCCTGATCTGGCCATCTTTGAAAGAGTTATTTTGAAGATTTCTATAACAAGTACAGATTTAGTAAATTATCCTTGTATTTGTCTTTGCATTATACGTTTTGAAGCTATATAATTAGATATTAAATTTAAACCATGTAAAATTGCCACTCTGCCTTTTAAAATTCTTTTTGAATTAGATTCTCTTTTGTCTGATATTAACATTTTCACATTAGCTTATTTATTTATTTATTTATTTATTTATTTATTTATTTATTTATTTTGAAACGGAGTCTCACTCTGTTGCCCAGGCTGGAGTGCAGTGGCGCAATCTCTGCTCACTGCAAGCTCTGCCTCCCACGTTCACACCATTCTCCTACCTCAGCCTCCCGAGTAGCTGGGACTACAGGCGCCCGCCACCATACCTGGCTATTTTTTTGTATTTTTAGTAGAGATGGGGTCTCACCGTGTTAGCCGGGATGGTCTCCATCTCCTGACCTCATGATCTGCCTGCCTTGGCCTCCCAAAGTGCTCGGATTTCAGGCGTGAGCCACCGCGCCCGGCCTAGCTTAGTTTTTGCTAGTGGTTGACTGCTAACATTCTTTCTCCAAGTTGACTAAAAGACTGATAAAATCGGCCGGGTGCGGTGGCTCAAGCCTGTAATCCCAGCACTTTGGGAGGCCGAGACGGGCGGATCACGAGGTCAGGAGATCGAGACCATCCTGGCTAATACGGTGAAACCCCGTCTCTACTAAAAAATACAAAAAACTAGCCGGGCGAGGTGGCTGGCGCCTGTAGTCCCAGCTACTCTGGAGGCTTAGGCAGGAGAATGGCGTGAACCCGGGAGGCGGAGCTTGCAGTGAGCTGAGATCCAGCCACTGCACTCCAGCCTGGGCGACAGAGCGAGACTCCGTCTCAGAAAAAAAAAAAAAAAGACTGATAAAATCCTGTATTACTGAGAGTATGAGAAAAAGGACCCTCTCCATATACTATTGCTGGGATCTTTAAAATGTTTCACTTTTTGGGAATTAAATTAAATTTTAATTGTAATTTATTAAATTACATATTTAAAATATGTAAACCCTTTAATCTAGAAATTATACTTCTAAGTATCTTACAGAATTGTACACCCATGCAAAAATCTATATAAGGATTTTTACTACTATATAATTTGTGATCAGGAAAAGTTGGAAAATAACCTAAGAGATTTTTTTATGTGGTATTATCCACATTTTCTAGTTTCCATATTGATGCTGTGACATTTTTGGGCCTTGTTGACCAGGGAGGAACTACCCCTCCCAAGATTAGCTGATCCCTAGAGATGCAAACTAACCAATCTAGAGCCCTACCTCCGAATCCCTTCTTTTCTAGACTTTTATACTCAAGGCCACTATCTCTCTACCCTAATCACCCTGACGTCATATATCAGACAACTCAGGGCAGTCTACAGTCAAGAGTCAGCTGACACTATTCCAACTAGCTAGTCCTCCACCTGCTTAGCCGCCTTACCCTGCCTCACCCATTCCTTCCCTTGAAAACCACAGTTCCCCTGTCTTCTGCCTGTGACCAACCTCGGTGTTCTCTCTCGCGGCTGTGCAGTGTGACCCCTCCTCTTGGGAACGAGGAGTAATAAGCTATCTTTTAAATGGCAATTGTCCCCTGATCTGTTGGCCTCATCATACCTGAATAAAAATAGAATCTACATTTTAAAATGTTTATGCATTTTTAAATGTCTTAATGAGTACAGACAGCAGTTATCACTAGGGGTACTCATGGAGAGAGTGCCATCTACAAGTGGGGAAGAGAGGCAGAGGATCACATTATGTACTGTTTGGTTTATTTTTATACCAGAAATCTGTTACTTGTGTACTTTTTTTTTTCTGAGACAGAGTTTCTCTCTTGTTGCTCAGGCTGGAGTGCAGCGGCGCGATCTTGACTCACTGCAACCTCTGCCTCCCGGGTTCAAGCAATTCTCTTGCCTCAGCCTCCTGAGTAGCTGGGATTACAGGCATGTGCCACTACACTTAGCTAATTTTGTATTTTTAGTAGAGACAGGGTTTCTCCATGTTGGTCAGGCTGGTCTTGAACTCCCGACCTCAGGTGACCCGCCGGCCTCAGCCTCCCAAAATGCTGAGATTACAGGCGTGAGCCACCATGCCTGGGCGCTTGTGTACTTTTTAAAAACAGAAGATTTTGAAAATCAACTCTTTCCATCTTCCATGCAAGTTCTGTAGGCCTAGCCATTTTAATTAAAAAAAAAAAAAATATATATATATATATATATATATATTTTGAGAAAGGGTCTCACCTGCCCAGGTTAGTATGCAGTGGCACAATCACAGCTCACTGCCGCTTTCACCTTCCTGGACTCAGGCAATGCTTTCACCTTCCTGGACTCAGGCAAAGCTCTTGCCTCAGCCTCCCAAGTAGCTGGGATAACAGGCGTGTGCCACCACACCCGGCTAATTTTTGTACTTTTTTTTAGAGATGGGGTTTTGCTATGTTGTCTAGGCTGGTCTTGAGCTCATGCAATCCACCTGTCTCGGCCTGCCAAAGTGCTGTGATTACAGGTGTGAGCTGCTATGCCCTGCCAACAATTTTAAAATAATTTTTTTATTTTTTAAATTAATTAATTAATTAATTTTAGGCCAGGTGCGGTGGCTCATGCTTGTAATGTCAGCACTTGAAAGGGTGGATCACTTGAGGTCAGGAGTTCAAGACCAACCAGACCAACATGGCGAAACCCTGTCTCTATAAAAAATACAAAACATTAGCAGGGCATGGTGGTGTGTGCCTGTAGTCCCAGCTACTAGGGAGGTGGAGTTTGCAGTGAGCTGAGATCACACAACTGCACTCTGGCCTGGGCAATTGAGTGAGACAGTGTCTCAAAATAAATAAATAAATAAATACATTTTAACTTTTTAATTTAAAAAGTTTTATTGCCTCTTGTTTTTAAAATTTATTTTATTGTGGTAAGAACACAACATGAAATCTACCCTTTTAATAGATTTTTTTTTTCTTTTTTTGAGACAGGATCTCACTCTGTCACCCAGAGTAGAATGCAGTGACATGATCACAGTTCATTGCAGCCTCAACCTCCCAGGCTCAAGTGATCCTCCCACCTCTGCCTCTTAAGTAGTTGGGACTACAGGCACACATCACCATTCCCAGCTAATATTTTCATTTTTTGTAGAGGCAGAGGTCTCACTACGTTGCCCAAGCTGGTCTCAAACTCATAGACCCAATCAATCTTCCTGATACTAACAGGAGACAGGGAAATACTGGGAAGTTGCCTGCCAAAAGCCCCACCCTCAAGCCTGGAAACCCGAGGCCCCAAATGGGAACAGGCATTCCTGTTTTCATGCCCAAACATTGCCTCTTGGCCCGCCACACCCCACATCCTGTACCCATGTAAACCCCAAACCCCTGGGTCCATGAGGAGATGAGCAGAAGAGTCAAAGAACAGAAGAATGACACAGCAAAGAAGGAGCATCTGAACATCTAGAGGAGTCTGACTGGGGACAGTTGGAGAGGAGTTCTGCCACAGGACTGCTGAACTCCAAGGGACGATCATCTTTCCACTCCACTCCCCTTCCAGCTCCCCATTCATTCTGCTGAGAGTCACCTCCACTACTCAATAAAACCCCCACATTCACCACTCTTCAAGTCTGTGTGTAACCTGATTCTTCCTGGGTGCTGGACAAGGGCCTGGGTACCAAGGAGGCACTGAGCTGGTTAACACTTAAGCCATCTGCGGATGGCAGAGTTAAAAGAGCACTGTAGCACGCCCACTGGGGCTTCAGGAGTCAAAGCACCACCCCTAGAAGCTGCCGTGGGGCCAGAGCCCAAAAGTGCTTGCTCTGGTTCCTGCACCTGCCTGTCTGTATGCTCCTCCTCCTATAAGGGGTTTGAGCTTGTGGCAGCTGAACAGAGAGCAACACCCCTGTTGCATGTCCTGCAAGGGGAGCCAGGGAACTCTCCTGTTTCACTCCCATCTCAGCCTCCTAATGTGCTGTGATTACAAGCATAAACCACCATGCCTGGCCTCTTAACAGATTATTAAGTGTACAATAGGCACAATGTACAGATCTCTAGAAGTTATTCACCTTGTATAAATGAAACTACACCAGTTGAATAGCAGTTTCCTATTTCCCCAGCCCCTTAGCCTTCGACAACCACTATCTACTCCCTGCTTCTGAGTTTGACTATTTTAGATACCTCATATAAATGGAATTATTCCAGTAAGCACTGTGATTGGCTAATTTCAGTTAAGATAATGTCCTCCGGGTTGTCATATTGCAGTGAAGAAAACCAAAATACGTCACCCCAAAATATGCCTTTTTGAAATAAGAATGATTTTGAGCTAGGCTGGGTGTGGTGGCTCATGCCTCTAATCCCAGTACTTTGGGAGGCAGAGGCGGGCGGATCACAAGGTCAGGAGATCGAGACAATCCTGACTAACACAGCGGAATCCCATCTCTACTAAAAATACAAAAAATTAGTCAGGTGTGGTGGCGGCTGCCTATGACCCCAGTTACTCAGGAGGCTGAGGCAGAAGAATGGCATGAACCCAGGAGGCAGAGCTTGCAGTGAGCCGAGATTGCGCCACTGCACTCCAGGGCGACAGAGCAAGACTCCATCTCGAAAAAAAAAAAAAAAAAAAAGAATTATTTTGAGCTAAAGGCAATTAAAAAGCAGCAAACAGGCTGGGCACGGCGGCTCACTCCCGTAATCCCAGCACTTTGGGAGGCTGAGGTGGGCAGATCATCTGAGGTCAAGAGTTCAAAATGAGCCTGGCCAGTATGGTGAAGCCCCATCTCTACTAAATATACAAAAATTAGCCGGGCATGGTGGCGGGCACCTGTAATCCCAGGTACTTGGGAGGCTGAGGCAGGAGAATCGCTTGAACCCAGGAGGTGGAGGTTGAAGTGAGCAGAGATCATGCCATTGCACTCCAGCCTGGGCAACAAGAGTTAGACTCTGTCTCAAAAAAAGAAAGAAAGAAAAAAAAAAGCAGCAAACAGTATGCAGTGGCTAACGCCTATAATCCTAGCGCTTTGGGAGGCCAAGGCAGGCAGATTGCTTGAGCTCAGGAGTTCGAGAACATCCTGGCCAACATGGGAAAACCCCGTCTCTACTAAAAGTACAAAAAAATAAATAAATAAAAAATAAAAATTAGCCAGGCCTGGTGGCATGTGCTTATAATCCCAGCTACTCAGGAGGCGGAGGCACAAGACTTGCTTGAACCTGGGGAGGCAGAGGCTATGCTGAGTGGAGATCATGCCACTGCACTCCAGCCTGAGCAACAGAGGGAGATCCTGTAGAACCCAGCTACTTGGGAGGCTGAGGTGGGAGGATCGCTTGAGCACAGGAGTTTGAGGCTGCAGTGAGCTGTGATCATGCCACTGCACTCCAGCCTGAGCAACAGAGTGAGACCTTGGCTTTAAAAAAATAAAAAAGAAGATAGTCTTGGTCCTCTTCTTCCTCTATCGGGAAGGACAGGCTGGGCACGGTGACTCAAGCCTGTAATCCCAGCACTTTGGGAGGCCCAGACGGGCGGATCACAAGGTCAGAAGATCGAGACTGTTTGGACGAAGGGAGGCAAGATGGTGCACTTCCGGGTTCTTCTTCACCACCAACTCTTCCCGCGCGCGCGAAAATGCAGCCGGCGCCCAGGGAGGGTGCAGACCAACTGGGCATGCGCCAGGTGACATCAATCTGAAGAGACCAAGATTTACCTGGTCGCACCTGCGGAACGCCCCTGACACGCCCATGCCCCACCTATTGCCCTCCCACTCCTAGAAAAGCCGCTCTCCGCCATTGAGCCGCGCGGCCTTCTCACAGCCCCAGCGGCCTTCTTGCAGCCCCACTCCTGTCGGGATGTCGGGACTGTGGGAAGTCCGTCCGAGAGCCCCACGGGGGGGACTCTGCCTGCCTCCTTCCCTGGAGGCCGACAGACTTCTCCCGCACACCTTAGGTTACCAAAATAAACGTGCAGTTTTGCTGTTACACTTGCCTACCCGCTGGTTCTTTTGCGCCCGCTCGGCTGGTCTTAGAAAAACAAGGCCTGTGCTGCGCCGGCGAACGTCTCTGCGCCTGCGCCGCGCCGCCATGCGACTCTGCGCATGCGTGCGAGGGCGCGCGCCTCTGCGCCGCGCCGACCTGCGACTCTGCGGCTGCGCCGGAGTGCACCGCGTCGGCTAGCGTCTCTGCAGCTGTACCGGCCTGCGACTCTGCGTATGCGCCGCGTGGGGGCGCGACTCTGCGCCGCGCCGACCTGCGACTCTGCGGCTGCGCCGGCCTGCGCGGCGCCGGCTAGCGTCTCTGCGCCTGCGCCGCGCCAGCCTGCGTCTCTGCGCATGCGCCACGCGGGCGCGCGATTCTGCGCCGCGGCGACCTGCGACTATGCGGCGGCAGTGGCGTGTGCCTCGCCGGCGGGCGACTCTGCGCCTGCCCGTGGCGGCCTGCGACTCTGCGCTTGCGCCACGCGGGTGCGCGACTCGGCGCCGCGCCGACCTGCGACTGTGCGGCCGCACCGGGGCACATCTCTGCGCCTGCGCCGCGCCGGCCTGAGACTCTGCGCCTGTGCCGCGCGGGCGCGCGATTCTGTGCCGGGCCGAACTGCTACTCTGTGGCTGGGCCAGCCTAAGCCGCGCCGTCGCGCGACTGCGCGCCTGCGCTGCGCCTACCTGCGACTTTGCGCCTGCACCGGACCACAACTGATCATACCACACCAGACCGGATCCTAACTGGATGAGACCAGAACAGACCAGATCAAATCGGGTCAAACCAGACCAGACCGGATCAAACCGGATAAAACCAGATTAAACCAGACAAGATCAGATCTAACCGGGTTAGGGTTAGGGTTAGGGTCAGGGTCAGGGTTAGGGTAGGGTTTGGGTTAGGGTTAGGGTTAGGGGTTAGGGTTAGGGGTTAGGGGTTAGGGTTAGGGTCAGGGTTAAGGGTTAGGGTTAGGGTCAGGGTTAAGGGTTAGGGTTAGGGCTAGGGCTAGGGTTAGGGTAGGGTCAGGGTTAGGGGTTAGGGTTAGGGTTGGGTTAGGGCTAGGGCTAGGGTCAGGGTCAGGGTAGGGTTAGGGTTAGGGTTAAGGGTTAAGGGTTAGGTTTAGGGTTAGGGTTCGGGTTCGGGTTCGGGTTGGGTTTAGGGTTAGTGTTAGGGTTAGGGGTTAGGGCTAGGGCTAGGGTTAGGGGTTAGGGTTAGGGTTAGGGTTAGGGGTTAGGGTTAGGGCTAGGGCTATGGTTAGGGTATGGTTAGGGTTAGGGTTAGGGGTAGGGTTAGGGTTATGTTTAGGGTTAGGGGTTAGGGTTAGGGGTTAGGGTTAGGGTTAGTTCTATTCCAGTTTTTGCGCATTCAGTATGATATTAGCTGTGGGTTTGTCATAAATAGCTCTTATTATTTTGAGGTACGTTCCATCAATACCGAATTTATTGAGTGTTTTTAGCATGAAGGGCTGTTGAATTTTGTCAAAAGCCTTTTCTGCATCTATTGAGATAATCATGTGGTTCTTGTCTTTGGTTCTGTTTATATGCTGGATTACGTTGATTGATTTGCGAATGTTGAACCAGCCTTGCATCCCAGGGATGAAGCCCACTTGATCATGGTGGATAAGCTTTTTCATGTGCTGCTGAATCCGGTTTACCAGTATTTTATTGAGGATTTTTGCGTCGATGTTTATCAGGGAGATTGGTCTAAAATTCTCTTTTTTTGTTGTGTCTCTGCCAGGCTTTGGTATCAGGATGATGTTGGCCTAATAAAATGAGTTAGGGAGGATTCCCTCTTTTTCTATTGATTGGAATAGTTTCAGAAGGAATGGTACCAGCTCCTCCTTGTACCTCTGGTAGAATTCAGCTGTGAATCCATCTGGTCCTGGGCTTGTTTTGGTGGGTAGGCTATTAATTGTTGCCTCAATTTCAGAGCCTGCTATTGGTCTATTCAGGAATTCAACTTCTTCCTGGTTTAGTCTTGGAAGAGTGTACGTGTCCAGGAAATTATCCATTTCTTCTAGATTTTCTATTTGATTTGCGTAGAGGTGTTTATAGTATTCTCTGATGGTAGTTTGTATTTCTGTGGGGTCGGTGGTGATATCCCCTTTATCATTTTTTATTGCGTCTATTTGATTCCTCTCTGTTTTCTTCTTTATTAGCCTTGCTAGCGGTCTGTCAATTTTGTTGATCTTTTCCAAAAACCAACTCCTGGATTCATTGATTTTTTGGAGGGTTTTTTGTGTCTCTATCTCCTTCAGTTCTGCTCTGATCTTAGTTATTTCTTGCCTTCTGCTAGCTTTTGAATGTGTTTGCTCTTGCCTCTCTAGTTCTTTTAATTGTGATGTTAGAGTGTCAATTTTAGATCTTTCCTGCTTTCTCTTGTGGGCACTTAGTGCTATAAATTTCCCTCTACACACTGCTTTAAATGTGTCCCAGAGATTCTGGTATGTTGTTTCTTTGTTCTCATTGGATTCAAAGAACATCTTTATTTCTGCTTTCATTTCGTTATGTACCCAGTAGTCATTCAGGAGCAGGTTGTTCAGTTTCCATGTAGTTGAGCGGTTTTGATTGAGTTTCTTAGTCCTGAGTTCTAGTTTGATTGCACTGTGGTCAGAGAGACAGTTTGTTATAATTTCTGTTCTTTTACATTTGCTGAGGAGTGCTTTACTTCCAATTATGTGTTCAATTTTGGAATAAGTGTGATGTGGTGCTGAGAAGAATGTATATTCTGTTGACTTGGGGTGGAGAGTTCTATAGATGTCTATGAGGTCCGCTTGGTGCAGAGATGAGTTCAATTCCTGGATATCCTTGTTAACTTTCTGTCTCGTTGATCTGTCTAATGTTGACAGTGGAGTGTTGAAGTCTCCCATTATTATTGTATGGGAGTCTAAGTCTCTTTGTAAGTCTCTAAGGACTTTCTTTATGAATCTGGGTGCTCCTGTCTTGGGTGCATATATATTTAGGATAGTTAGCTCTTTCTGTTGGATTGATCCCTTTACCATTATGTAATGGCCTTCTTTGTCTCTTTTGATCTTTGATGGTTTAAAGTCTGTTTTATCAGAGACTAGGATTGCAACCCCTGCTTTTTTTTGTTCTCCATTTGTTTGGTAGATCTTCCTCCATCCCTTTATTTTGAGCCTATGTATGTCTCTGCATGTGAGAAGGGTCTCCTGAAGACAGCAGACTGATGGGTCTTGACTCTTTATCCAGTTTGCCAATCTGTGTCTTTTAATTGGAGCATTTAGTCCATTTACATTTAAGGTTAATATTGTTATGTGTGAACTTGATTCTGCCATTATAATATTAACTGGTTATTTTGCTCTTTAGTTGATGCAGTTTCTTCCTAGGCTCGATGGTCTTTACATTTTGGCATGTTTTTGCAATGGCTGGTAGCGGTTGTTCCTTTCCATGTTTAGGGCTTCCTTCAGGGTCTCTTGTAAGGCAGGCCTGGTGGTGACAAAATCTCTAAGCATTTGCTTATCTGTAAAGAATTTTATTTCTCCTTCACTTATGAAACTTAGTTTGGCTGGATATGAAATTCTGGGTTTAAAATTCGTTTCTTTAAGAATGTTGAATATTGGCCCCCACTCTCTTCTGGCTTGTAGAGTTTTTGCCGAGAGATCTGCTGTCAGTCTGATGGGCTTCCCTTTGTGGGTAACCCGACCTTTCTCTCTGGCTGCCCTTAAGATTTTTTCCTTCATTTCAACTTTGGTGAATCTGGCAATTATGTGTCTTGGAGTTGCTCTTCTGGAGGAGTATCTTTGTGGCGTTCTCTGTATTTCCTGAATTTGAATGTTGGCCTGCCCTGCTAGGTTGGGGAAGTTCTCCTGGATGATATCCTGTAGAGTGTTTTCCAATTTGGTTCCATTTTCCCCCTCACTTTCAGGTACCCCAATCAGACGTAGATTTGGTCTTTTGACATAATCCCATACTTCTTGCAGGCTTTGTTCATTTCTTTTTCTTCTTTTTTCTTTTGGTTTCTCTTCTCGCTTCATTTCATTCATTTGATCCTCCATCGCTGATACTCTTTCTTCCAGTTGATCGAGACGGTTACTGAAGCTTGTGCATTTGTCACGTATTTCTCGTGTCATGGTTCTCATATCTGTCATTTCGTTTATGACCTTCTCTGCATTAATTAGTCTAGCTGTCAATTCTTCCACTCTTTTTTCAAGATTTTTAGTTTCTTTGCGCTGGGTACGTAATTCCTCCTTTAGCTCTGAGAGGTTTGATGGACTGAAGCCTTCTTCTCTCATCTCATCAAAATCCTTCTCTGACCAGCTTTGATCCATTGCTGGCGATGGGCTGTGCTCCTTTGCAGGAGGAGATGCGCTCTTATTTTTTGAATTTCCAGCTTTTCTGCCCTGCTTTTTCCCCATCTTTGTGGTTTTATCTGTCTCTGGTCTCTGATGATGGTGACGTACTGATGGGGTTTTGATATAGGTGTCCTTCCTGTTTGATAGTTTTCCTTCTGACAGTCAGGACCCTCAGGTATAGGTCTGTTGGAGATTGCTTGAGGTCCACTCCAGACCCTGTTTGCCTGGGTATCAGCAGCAGAGGTTGCAGAAGATAGAATATTGCTGAACAGCGAGTGCACCTGTCTGATTCTTGCTTTTGAAGCTTCCTCTCAGGGGTGTACTCCACCCTGTGAGGTGTGGGGTGTCAGACTGCCCCTAGTGGGGGATGTCTCCCAGTCAGGCTACTCAGGGGTCAGGGACCCACTTGAGCAGGCAGACTGCCCCTTCTCAGATCTCAACCTCCGTGTTGGGAGATCCACTGCTCTCTTCAAAGCTGTCAGACAGAGTCGTTCGCGTCTGGACAGGCCTCTGCTGCTTTAGCTGAGCCCTGTCCCCAGAGGCGGAGTCTACAGAGACAGGCAGGTTTCCTTGAGCTGCTGTGAGCTCCACCCAGGTCGAGCTTCCCAGCGGCTTTATTTACCTACTTAAGCCTCAGTGATGGCGGGCGCCCCTCCCCCAGCCTCGCTGCTGCCTTGCGGTTAGATTGCCGCAGACTGCTGTGTTAGCACGGATGGAGGCTCCGTGGGCGTGGGACCCTCCTGGCCAGGTGTGGGTTATAATCTCCGGTGTGCCGGTGTTACAGCGCAGTATTGGGGTGGGAGTTACCCGATTTTCCAGGTGTTGTGTGTCTCAGTTCCCCTGGCTAGGAAAAGGGACTCCCTTCCCCCTCGCGCTTCCCAGGTGAGGCGATGCCTCGCCCTGCTTCAGCTCTCGCTGGTCGGGCTGCAGCAGCTCACCAGCACCGATTGTCCGGCGCTCCCGAGTGAGATGACCCCAGTACCTCAGTTGAAAATGCAGAAATCACCGGTCTTCTGTGTCGCTCACGCTGGGCGATGGAGACTGAAGCTGTTCCTATTCCCAGAGGGTAGATTTTTAATAGTTTGAATAATGCCCCAAAGACATATCTACCTGGAAGCTGCAAGTGTGACTTTCTCTGGAGTGGGGTGAGGGGGTGGGAAACAAGTCTTTGCAGATGTGATTACGGTAAGGGTCTCACGATGAGATCACCCTTGATTTAGGTTGAGCCTTAAATCCAAAAACAGGTGTTCCCTATAGAGCAGGTAAAGTACAGAGACGCAGAGAAGACCGTGTGAAAACAGAGGCAGAAGTCACATGGCTACAATCCCAGCAACACCAAGGATTGCCAGCAGTTACTAGGAGCTAGAAGGGAGGCATGTCACAGATCATTCTTCAGAGCTCCCAGGAAGAATCAACCCTGTTAACACTTTGACTTCAGGCTTTTGGTCTCCTGAATTGTGGGAGAATATATGCCTGTCATTTTAAGCCACCGAGTTTGTGGTAATTTGTTATAGTAGCCCTTGTTGTTTGGAGACAAAAAGAAAAACTAGACATTTTCATTACTAGTGCGTTATACACTATAAAGGCAGGATGACTGTTCCACATTTATATTCTCAGCAAAGTGTTTCAAAACAAATATTCAAACAGAGCTGTGACCCACCTGTTACATTTCCAGTATTGCCACATTTTTTGACAGAAATAGCTCTGTTTAACTACTGCCTCTGCACATTGAAATTTTATGTTTGTGACTTCATTTCACACTAAAAAATCAACTTGGATACCTTACAAGGCACAACATTATTTATTAGAAAGGACAAAATCGGTGTTATTACTGACATGATATGAATTTTCACTTGTATGCCTATAAATGGAACATTGACAAAAAGAACAGAAAGTGTAAAACAAAATGACCAAAAATTACATAAGAAAGGTTTGAAACCCAACAGGATAAAATAGAAACATTAAGACAATGTTAATAATAAATTTAGAGAGAAAAAAATCGTTTTCCTACCAAAATTCATAGCATACATAAATCCAGAGGAGCAAATGTAAAAGATTCCCCTTCCAACAGAATCAGTTTCTAACTTGAAATATGGTATCTTAATTCCCAATTACATATGCATTTTTTTCTATAGCAGACATTAAGCACAGACAAAATTTTTAAAAATATATATAATGTATAGAGCTTAGGTAATAAAAACAAATATACATACCTCAAAACCGAGAGGCTGTTGTGAATGTAACACACACACACACACACACACACACACACACACACACACATATCCAGGAAGGGTAATAAGTGTTGCAAAGTAAGTTATATAATAATTTCACTGTCACGTTGGTTTCTATGTGAGAGACACACATGGGGTTTGAAAGCAAGTCAGTATTTATAATGCAATACAGAGTGTAAGTCATAGTCCAAGACAGGATTTCTTTTGAGAAATGTCTGTTCATATCCTTTCCCCACTTTTTGATGGGGTTGTTTGTTTTTTTCTTCTATATTTGTTTGAGTTCTTTGTAGATTCTGGAAATTAGCCCTTTGTCAGATGAGTAGATTGCAAAAATTTTCTCCCATTCTGTAGGTTGCCTGTTCACTCTGATGGTAGTTTCTTTTGCTGTGCAGAAGCTCTTTAGTTTAATTAGATCCCATTTGTCAATTTTGGCTTTTGCTGCCGTTGCTTTTGGTGTTTTAGACATGAAGTCCTTGCCCATGCCTATGTCCTGAATGGTACTGGGGAAAGGATATGAACAGACATTTCTCAAAAGAAGACATTCATACAGCCAACAGACATATGAAAAAATGCTCATCATCACTCGCCATCAGAGAAATGCAAATCAAAACCACAATGAGATACCATCTCACACCAGTTAGAATGGCAATCATTAAAAAATCAGGAAACAACAGCTGTTGGAGAGGATGTGGAGAAATAGGAACACTTTTACACTGTTGGTGGGATTGTAAACTAGTTCAACCATTATGGAAAACAGTATGGCAATTCCTCAAAGATCTAGAACTAGATGTACCATATGACCCAGCCATCCCACTACTGGGTATATACCCAAAGGATTATAAATTATGCTACTACAAAGACACATGCACACGTATGTTTATTGCGGCACTATTCACAATAGCAAAGACTTGGAATCACCCCAAATGTCCATCAGTGACAGACTGGATTAAGAAAATGTGGCACATATACACCATGGAATACTATGCAGCCATAAAAAAGGATGAGTTTGCATCCTTTGTAGGGACATGGATGCAGCTGGAAACCATCATTCTTAGCAAACTATCACAAGAAGAGAAAACAAACACCGCATGTTCTCACTCATAGGTGGGAACTGAACAATGAGTTCACTTGGACTCGGGAAGGGGAACATCACACACTGGGGCCTATCATGGGGAGGGGGGAGGGGGGAGGGATTGCATTGGGGATTTATACCTGATATAAATGATGAATTGATGGGTGCTGATGAGTTGATGGGTGCAGCACACCAACATGCCACATATATACATATGTAACAAACCTGCACGTTATGCACATGTACCCTAGAACTTACAGTATAATAATAAAAAAGGATTTCTGAAATGTCACCAACACATAAATTTACTGCTATATCCAGAAGAAAAACAAAAGCATTGAATAAAACCAATGCAGACTGAATGTTAACAGAAAATCTCAATTGCAAACCATATTCTCTCCTTTAAATTTGACATTCCTTTCAGGACAGCCTCAGAGGTTTTGAAAGAAGAAGAAGAAAAGATAAAGAAATAATATTCACTATTTACTTAGAAGAATGCTATTTGACATATTTATAACTGGATCAGAAATTGATGACTTTAGATATGCTTCAATCTGTAAAGTTTTTTTTTCTTTTTGTCAAAAGCCCTATAAAAGAGAGCTGTTCCATCAAATCCCAAACTGTATCTTGTTTGCCAGAAAAATAATGATTGGAGGTAGATGTCAGTCGCTTTTATAAACATAAGTCAACAAATCTAATATGTAAAGAAATTTTCAGGCCAATGAGAATTAAATAAATGTATTTCAAGAGTTCTAGCATCAGAAATTCAGTTTCATAGATACGTGTCAATCTAAAAGGATACCACATTTAAGTGGTGGCTCCATACATTTTATTTATGTTAATATGTAATGTGTTTGCCTCTTTAGTGAAACTGGGTGATGGTGGTTAGGTTGGGTGGCAGAGATGCAGCAATGTGAAAGAAAGCAGTATTTGATACTGCCAGTTATTCATTCTACTGAATTTTTCCTTAAGCAATGGGATGTTCACACTTGTCATTTGAGTAGATGGTATAAATAAAATGACTTTTCTTCTTTTCCTATGGTAAAGAGAATGAAAAAAAAAAAAAAAAACAGAACAAAAAAGGACCACGATAATATTATGTCACAATAAGTTTAGAATAAGGACATAGTTGTGCTGGTGAGGTGTGGTGGCTAATGCCTGTAATCCCAACAATTTGGGAGGTTTAGGCTGGAATATTGCTTCAGGCCAGGAGTTTGAGAGCAGCTGGGGCAACATAGCAAGATGCTGTCTCTGCAAAAATTTAAAAAATTAGCTGGGGTGGCAGTGCATGCATATAGTCCTAGCTACCTGGAAGGCCGGGGCTGGAGAATCGCTTGAGCCCCAGAGTTTGAGGCTGCTGTGAGCTATGATTGCACCGCTTTATTCCAGCCTAGTCTCAGCAATAGAGCCACACCTTATCTCTAAATAAAAAAGTAGTTATGCTTATACCTATTTTATGTTTCCTATTAACAAATTCTGCTAACAAAATACTAAAATAAGCAGATTAAAATTACATATATAATATCTCCACACCTTGCTTTATACAAAGCCTGGTACGACAAGGCGATGTGCTCTTCACAACATAGAAAACCCTTGATATACGTCTGTGATGGTTTGAATGTGTCCCCTAAAAGCATGTGTTGGAAACTTAACCCCCAGTGCAACAGTGGTGGGAGATGGGACCTACTGGATGGTTTTGAGGTCATGAGAACTCTATCCCCATGAAGAGATTAACGCTGATTATAAAAAGTTTGAGGCTGAGATTTCAATCTTTTCCTTTCTCTCATCCTCACTTTGCCCTTCCACCATGGAACAATGCTACAAGAAAACCCTCACCAGATGTTTACCCTCAACTTTGGACTTCCCAGCCTCCAATACTGGGAGCCAATAAATTTCTGTTCATTTTAAAGTACTCAGTCTCAGATATTCTTTTATAGTAGCACAAAACAGACAAAAGCATTGTCATTATATAGATTTGTGATTCTGCAATTAGATTGTGTGTGTGCATGCATACCCTATTGGGGAAAAGGAAATATCATGAAACTAGAAGAACTAATTACTACAATTGATTTCATGAATTTTCAAGTGGTATTAAGTAACTTTAACTTTTAGCATCAATTTGTTGGTTTCTGTTCCCTAGGTTGGCTGGGAAAAAGGCATGTGTTATGGTGAAGTGGTGCTTTGTAAAAGGCAATTAGACTTTCCTGGCTCCTGTTACACAAACTGTCCTCAGAAATGCCAACTTGCTTTATGAGATGGTAAATTTTATGTCACCTTGACTGAGCTATGGGATGCCCATATAGTGGTATAACATTATTCTGGGCATTTCTGTCAGGGTATTTTTGAATGAGTGTAACATTCAAGTTGGCATATTGAATAAAGTAGACTTTCCTCTATAATGTAGGTAAGCCTGAGTAAAACAAAAAGCTGACCCTCCACTGAGTAAGAGGGAATTCCTCCTGCCTGTCAGACTTTTATAGCTGCTACATTGAGTTTTTTTTTTTTTTTTTTTTTTCAGACTGGAACTACACCATCAGCTTTCCTGGGTCTCCAGTCTGCCATCTGCACATCTTGAGACTTGTTCGACTCCATATATATATATGTATATATGTTTATATTTAAACATATATGCATATATGTGGTTATTTGTGTATGTGTGTGTATCCTATGGTACCATTTCTATGGAGAATTCTAAATTTAATTCTAGTAATTTTCCATGTTTGACTTTTTAAGGTCAACTATGTTATTTGTGTAACTATCTATAAGACTTTGTTCTTGTTATTCAACTTTGTGGAGAAAGCCTGGTTTGGACTTTTTTTCTGGAAGTGCCTGTTTAGTAATTACTGCAACCAGGTATGCTCTCTTGATTGGGCCTAATACAGAATGCATTTGATTTCTCTGAATATTTATATGAATAATTTTTTAAACTATACATTGTATTTTCTATCCATTAAGTCAGTAGTGGATAAACTGTAGCCCGAAGGCCAAAGTCACTCTGTCACTCATTTTTCTGGTAAAGCTTTATTGGAACACAGCCATCGCCATTATTTATGTACCTGTTGTCAATGGCTAGTTTTGCCCTACAAGGATAGGGCCAAACAGTTGTAACAAACACTAAAAGCCAAACATATTTAAAATTTGATCCTGAATAGACAAAAGTTTGCTGATCCTCACATTAAATACATCTCTAGATAGTTCTTTTATATCCCTGTAGATATACTGTCTACTAAGCAAGGAAAACGGCCTCATCTTCCATATACCCTGTGCTTCCATTAGCCCCTAATGGACCTCATGGCATGGCAGATGATTAAATATGATAGCGATCTGATTTCTTGACTTGAAGATGAAACAAAAGGAAGTAGGGAGGAGAAACAGACCAGGGATATTTAGAAAGTGTAATATGTGAATAGTGCCGCACTTGGAATCAACCCAAATGTCCATCAGTGAGAGACTGGATTAAGAAAATGTGGCACATATACACCATGGAATACTATGCAGCCATAAAAAAGGATGAGTTTGCATCCTTTGTAGGGACATGGATGCAGCTGGAAACCATCATTCTTAGCAAACTATCACAAGAAGAGAAAACCAAACACCGTATGTTCTCACTCATAGGTGGGAACTGAACAATGAGCTCACTTGGACTCGGGAAGGGGAACATCACACAATGGGGCCTATCATGGGGAGGGGGGAGGGGGGAGGGATTGCATTGGGGAGTTATACCTGATATAAATGATGAATTGATGGGTGCTGATGAGTTGATG